>NC_058409.1:97296622-97569372 GCF_002201575.2 Neomonachus schauinslandi | reverse complement strand
ATCTATCTATCTATCTATCTATCTATCTATCTATCTATCTATCTATCTATCTATCTATCATCTATCATCTATCTATCTATCGAAAGGGAGAATGTTTATGTCTCCAGAATTTCTATTTTGAAACCTAAATCCCAATGTGATGGTATTAAGAGGTGGGCCCTTTGGAGGTAATTAGGTCATGAGGGTGGAGCCCTCTTGGATGGGATTGGTGCTCTTACAAGAATAGGCAAGAGAGCTAGCTAGCTCTTCTACTGCCCTGTGAGGACACAACAGGAAGAGTGCCATCTGTAAACCAGGAGGAGGACCCTCCCCAAGAACCCAACCATGCTGGCACCCTGATCTTGGACTTCCAGCATCCAAAACTGTGAGAAGTAAATGTTTGTCGTTTAAGCCAGCCACCCAGTCTATCACAATTTGTTATAGCGGCCCAAACTGAGTAAGGCAACATATATATTAGCAGTATCTCAATTTTAAACCTACTCCACTCTATGTATACATTTTTGAGGCTTCTCCTCTAATTCTTTTTTTTTTTTTTTTTAGATTTTTTAAAAAGATTTTATTAGAGAGAGAGGGAGCAGGAGAGAATGTGCATGAGTGGTGGGGAAGGGCAGAGGGAGAAGGAGAATCTCAGGCAGGCTCTGTGCTGAGTGCAGAGCCTGATGCCGGGCTTGATCTCATGACCCTGAGATTATGACCTGAGCAGAATCCAAGAGTCAAACACCTAACCTACTGAGCCACCCAGGTGCCCTGCTTCTCCTCTAATTCTTAATGGTTTGGCAATGAGCTATAGTACTTTTACTTTTCAAAGAGAACAGATTGAGAAGTGTACATGGGGTGTTAGGAGGAATGGAATTCCCTATAAAAAGACACATATTTTTAAGGGGGCCTGTACTATGAAGATCAAAAATCAGCCTGTGGTTAAAAGAAGCAGTGTACAACATGAATAAGTGAGATTTTTCTTTTTGCCTACCTTGGGGACTAAGGCAAGATGAGTAAAGTATAAAGAGTTGAGAGGGGAATAAAGTCCTCCTTTTACTTTTTATTTTGGCACTAAATGTTTGCTTAAACAAAAAAGCAGTTTAAAGAAAAGTAGGAATAGAATTATTAAGATTATCTCTTTAAAGTAATGCTCAGCCAAATAAAAGAACAAAATGTAGACATTGGGCATAGATTTCCTGCAATCCTGGGCCAAGTGTTGGGGCAATAAATCATGTAAGTAGCCACATAACAAAGCAGCATGAAGCCCAAGTATTTTTACAAAGGAACATTCACACCAGGCACTGGCATCTTGAACTTAATTTCTACTGAGACCCAACTGATTGATGAAAGATGATTGCTGAAAGGTATTATTTCTTTATCTTTAAAGAGTGACTTATTGTGCTGCAATGCAATATATTCAAAAGGCCAGGTCTTACTTTGCTGTCTAAACTACCCAAAGCTGAGTGTGCAGACCTGGTTTATCAGCTCCCCAAGCAGACTGGCCCCATAGGCTAATTGTGGCTGATGTAATTATTGCTTCCAAGGGGTTTGAAATTTGACAAACCATGTGGTAAAATGGACCTTACTGAAAGGGAGGGTGTGACTGCAGTCCGACTTTATGATTTCCATCATTTCTTTTCTTGCTCCTGAAGCAGACTGAAACTTACCTGCTTCTTTTTTTTTTAACCTATGTCCAAGCTCTTCTTCCCAGCCCTTCAGTTTTTTCTCTTTTTCCTTTATTCCCCCTTTTCTTTTTCCTTTTCCTCCCTCCCTCTTTCCTTCCCTCTCTCTCTTTCTCAGTCTCTTTTTTCTCCTTCCTCCACCCACTCCTTTCTTTAGAGAAAGGAGAGGCAGAAACTAAGGATTTTTTTTAAAGGGTAGAGATGATTACTTGATGTTGTACGCTGCAGGTACTACAAGAGCACTCACCAAACAAAACTGATTAACTCTAATTCTGTAACAATTCATCAGGAAAGTGGGATGTTTTGTTTCTCTTGCCCTGAAAATACTTTGCTTAATTTTCTGTTATTTTGGTTTAATAACAGATTTCCATTTTGAGCAACAATTTGCTGTCCCTGTCCTCTTTATGTTTTTACACTGCATGTTGGAGAATCCTGTGTTACAATCAATTTTATGAATATTTTACACTAGAATAATCACACATAACCATGAAATAAGTTTTCTTTCTTTCTTTTTTTTTTTTTTTTCTGAAGTAGGCTCCACACCCAGCACAGAGCTGGCTTGAACTCATGAGCCTGAGATTGAGACGTGAGCTGAGATCAAGAGTTGGACGCTTAACTGACTGAACCACCGAGGCGCCCCCATGAAATAAGTTTATTTTGTCATTCTTACAGAGGATAGCAGGTCCTAGTAGATTCTTAACAATATTTAAGTTGAGCATAACTATAGGGCATTTGCTTTTAGGGATATGTAAATGCTCAAAACGGAAATGAGTCCTGTGTATTCATGAACAATAGTGTTTATAATACTGGCTAGTAAGGACTGTATCAAAGTCTTGATTATGTTCATAAAGATATCAGAGGAAAAAGAAAATAGCCTTGTGTTTGAGTTTTATGTTTATGCTGATCAGGATTCTCAATCATCATGTAGGTTATGGAATAATTTTACATTTTCTCTTTTGTCTGAGCTCTTAATTATATTTATAAGTATAGACTTCCTTTTCCTGTTTCCCTGTCAAAGTAACTTACAGTCTCATTGTAATGTAGCAAGCGGAACTAACTTGGAGGCAAGACAGTTTTCCTAGTAAGGTATTAAGCAACACAACGTAACACATTTTGCAAACTCTTCCAACTGTCAAATCTCCTGTAATGCATCAAAATGAGAAATACACAGCGATTTTGTTATTAATTATGAAGAATAAAATTGCACTTGCTGAAACATAAAATGCTTTTACATCTTTAGGAAAAAATGTCTCAGGAAGAAATGATAGTAAATTTTAATTAGAGAATAAATCCCACACTATAAATTTGATTGTTCTAAAATGAAAATATACCTAGCGTGACTGCTACTTTATTGAATGCAGGCATATGTTAGAATGTTTACCTCATCATCAAGGAGATAACTGGTTTCAGGAGGGTACTGCTGTGAATAAGTCAAGGGTTGTTGTATACATTGTAGATTTTCTATCCTAGGGCAAAGATAGGAAAACAATTTCTTGACAATCTATCAAATGGAATGTTTTGATAAGCATTGGGTTGAAAGTCACTATGACTTTGAGATGTGTCACAGGGGTTAGTGTTTGTTAAGCTCTTCTCTATGTTCATTTATCACTGTTTAGAAAGCTCATGTCCAAATATCTTAGCAAGCTTGAACTGTCATAACAAAATACCACAGACTATGTAGATTAAGCGACAGAAATGTATTTACTCACAGTATTGGAGGATGAAAAGTCCAACATCAAGGTTTTTCTCTTCCTGGCTTGCCTTCTTGCTATGCCTTCACATAGGGGAGAGAGAGGGATGTCTTTCTCTTTTCTTATAAGGCCACAGTCCTATCAAATTGGGATGACATTCTTATGACCTTGTTTAACCTTCATTATGTCTTCTGATATGGTCATATTGGGGGTTGGAGCTTCAACATATGAATTTGGGGGGACACAGTTCAGTCCATAACACCAAGAATTGATTGCTTTTGTTCTGTTTCTGTGTATGTATGTATTTATAGGAGAGGTGTTGGACCTTTGAGTAAAACTGTGAGACTGATATTAAGTCAAACAAAAAACACTTCTTGTATATTAGACAAAAATGCTGTGAATGTTTTTTTGAATTATTTACAGTAAGCAGGGTTTTTCTAAACATTGGCACAATTAGCATTTGGGCCGGATGATGCATTTCTGTGGGGGTGGCTGTGCATGGTATGATGTTTAGAAGCATCCCTACCCTCTGTCCTCCGGTTGCCAGTACCTTGCAACTGCAACAACTAAAAATATCTCCAGATATTGCCAAATATCCCTAGGGGACAAAATCCACCCACCCCAACCAGGTGAGAACCACTGTTTTACAGAAAAGGTTAACAGTTTTTGAATTTTGAGGGATATAACAAACAATTACATTCTTTCTATTTTTTAGGTAATCTTAACTAATTCCTATGAATAAAGGACTAATTAAGGCCATTAGAATTGAAACAAAATATGAGTCAGGTCCATTAACTCCCATGCCTAGTGCCCTGTAGTGGCTACTTATGTTATATAAAATAAAATCCACATGTTTTTTTATTACAGTCTGTAAGTATGAAAATTTTCATGGTCTGACATTTGTTGATAGCTCTCATTTTACCCTCTACCATTCACCCCTTGTTCACTCTAGCCATTAGCTTTTCTTCCTGATCCTTGAACAACACAAACTTTTTCCTTCCTTAGGGCCTTTGCACAAGCTATTCTTTCTTTCTAGAATGTTCTATACCCAGTTTTGTATAGCTCGCTCCTCGTCATTCAGGTTTTAGCTCAGATGTCACCTACTCTGAAAACACGTTTTTTTACCACTCTATTTAGATGTCAGATTCCCACCACTTACTGTCTCTTTCATTGTTAGATTCCATTCCTATTCCTCACTGCATTAACACTATTTGAAATTATGTTGTTTGCTCAGTTTTTTTCTATCTTCCCCTTCTCCATCTATCTGTACCTCTCTTGAATACAAGCTATATGAGGGCAGGAATTTTTTTTTTTTTAAAGATTTTATTTATTTATTTGAGAGCGAGAATGAGAGAGAGCACACGAGAGGGGGGGAGGGTCAGAGGGAGAAGCAGACTCCCTGCCGAGCAGAGAGCCCGATGTGGGACTCGATCCAGGGACTCCAGGATCATGACCTGAGCCGAAGGCAGTCGCTTAACCAACTGAGCCACCCAGGCGCCCGAGGGCAGGAATTTTGTCTGTCTTATTTACACTATTGTCCTCAAGATGCAGGATGTACCTGACACAGAATGGGCACTTAATCCACATTTGTTCACGGGGAAATACTTGAGTAAAGACACCTGTAGAATATCTCTTAAAGTGTATTGTTACTGAATGTAACATATATTCAGATATATGTTTGCATACCTCCCTTCTCTATGGATGCCATTCCAAGTCTCCTTGGGAAGATGAGGAAGCACAGTACCCCCAAAATAAAGTATTGGAAATATATTTGTATTCCTTTATCTCAAACGTGTTATTAAAACCAAAGGGGGAGGCTTAAAATACACAAATCCCATTATTTTCCAAAAAACATGTACTCTAATACCTTTGCAAATGTGTCACCTGAGATTTCAGACTTAAATGAGTAATTTTTAGCTATTAACTATCTTGTTTTCAAGATATGAAAATATTTTATTTTATTTTTTAAAGATTTTATTTATTCATTTGAGACACAGAGATACAGAGAGCATGGGCAGGGGGGAGAGGCAGAGGGAGAGGGAGAAGCAGGCTCCCCTCTGAGCCAGGAGCCTGATATGGGGTTTGATCCCAGGACCCTGGGATCATGACCCAAGCCGAAGGCAGACACTTAACCATCTGAGCCACCCAGGTGCCCCGTTGTGAAAATATTTTAAAGGAGAGAATAGCCACATCCCCCAGCCTGAAAGCATTACTGATACCAAAAATACTTGCAAAGCAGAGTAATAGATAAAATCTCCGCAGAACTAGATTTTATTTGACAGTCCTGAGACTTTTTTCAATGACTGCACAAAAGCGTTAAATAGAAATGGCCTAGGGCATTGAATCAATATGCACCAGTAAGTTTGTGAAATCAATTTTTTGCTCCTCAGATACAGGAAAATTGATGTAACCAATGCTGTGTAACTCCTATTAATTGCTCACAGTGACAGAAAATTTATCAATTACTTATTGACTTCTTTGAGACCATGGGAAAATGGCAGTAGCTCCAAGGTTAAGTATATACTATAAAAGCCTTCCCTAGCTGAATGAAGGTAACTAGAAACCAATCAGATTTTAAAATATATATCTCTCTGTTTGATTTCACATTATTATAAGTCTCTGCCCCACACATGTCTTGCTTCAGACATTAGGTATCTCAGAGATGTCTATCAGTTAAGATTTATGATAGAATTCCTGCTAATAACATTAATACTAAACATTTTCTGGCACTTACCATGTGCTAAGCATTGTACTAATCAAAAAACATAGGGATTGGTACAATTATTATCTCTGGATAGTATCAGAAGAAGAAACTATTAGAATGGGCTCAGCTGCAAGCAGTGGTAAACCTAGAAAACAGGAGCTTAAGCAAGTGAGATTTAGTTTATAGGTATGTGTCCAGAGCTGGTGCATTTGCTACATAGTGTTGTAAGAAGTCCTTTGATCTTCCTACTTGGCCATCCTTAGTGTATGATGTGCTTCCTCATATACAGTATAGCTGCTGCTCCTCCAAGTATTGTGTCTGTATTCTAGGTAAGCTACACAGGAGAAGGGTGAAAAACAGAGGACCTAAATGGAATGCCAGCTGACTCTGCCCCTATTTGAAAGCTTTCTTGGAAGCCCCACACAGAAGCTTCCTCTTCTCAATGATGAAAGCTAAAGTTGAGTAATAACTGGGAACATCAATACCCAAAACTAATTGGCACTTATACATAGGGACAAGGGGAGAATAGATATTGAGAAGGCAACTTACAGCATTTGCCATTGAAACCGAGACCAACTAAGGTAAAGTAACTTGCCAGAGTCACAAGACAAATGACAGGAAGGCAGACCTGGGCTATGGGTGGGGTATGTCAAATTCTAGAGAATGGCTCTTTGCAAATTGTGTTTGCTTTGTGAGTTGAAAATGAAGTTGCTTGACAAAAAAGATGAGAATTGTTGAATTCAAACACTCTTGAGGAAAAACAAATTTGACTTATTTGTTATTGATCAGGACAGCATCAGGAAATAAAATATCTTAAAATAGTGCTAATAGGAACAAAATTAGAAATGCAACTTAGGAATTCAACACTACATCTTTTTCTGCTATGGGCAGCCATTTTTTTCCATTGTAGTGTACACAGGTATGGCAAATATGTTTATATATTCTTTCTTTTTCTATTTTAAAAACATACAGACTAATGAAATGGGTTAAATTTAATTTCTAAAAGTTCTATTATTTTAATTTAAAAACTATAATTGTCAGAAACATTAAAAATAACCCAAGTGTTCTAGAATGGAAGACAGGTTGGAACAATCTGTTTTTGCTGTGCAGATGGGAGTTAGCTGAACCAGGTGGCCTTTGGCTGAGGGAGGTTAAGTGTCCACTTTGAGGTTACCCTGCTGTTAACTGATAGAGCAAAAATTTGGCCTAAGATCCACCATATCTCTTTTCTATTCTCTAGATTTGCTTGGATTTTATTTACTTCATTTTTTTAAACCTCGTTGTTTCCTTTATTATTTCTACCATTTTTTTTTTATGTTTAGTATTTCCTCTTGTTTTTCTAGGTGCTCAGTTAATGTTTGTGGGATAAATAAATTTTAATCTGGTTATTTTGAGTATATGGAATATATATATGTATATATGCACATATATATCTCATGCTACATTATACTCTTTTTTTAAACATAACAGCTTGACATAATTATCATATCATTCACTCATTTTAAAGTATACAATTCAAACTATGTTCACAAACTTGTACAGCCATCACCACAATCAATTTTAGGACGTTTTCATCACTCCAAAAAGAAACTCCCTTTCCATTAGCAGTCACTTCTCATTCCTTCCCCTCTCTGTCCCCCTTTCCTAGGCAACCACTAATCTACTTTCTGATTCTGTAAATCTGCCTATTCTGGATATTTTATATAAATGGAATCATATAGTATGTTGTCTATTGTGACAGGCTTCTTGCATTTAGTATAGTATTTGCAGGTTTCATCCCAGTTATAGCATGCATTAACATTTCATTCTTTTTTTTATGGCCAAATAATATTTCATTGTATGGATATACCACATTTTATTTATCCATTCTCAGTTGATGGGCATTTGGATTGTTTCCACTTTTTGGGGTGTAGTAAATAATGCACTCACAAGATTTTGGGTAGATGCATGTTTTTATTTCTTTTGGATTTATACTTAGAAATGGAATTTCTGGTTCATATAGCAATTCTATATTTAACTTCTTAAAGAACTGCCTGATTGTTTTACAAAGTTGTTGCACTGCTTTCCATTCCCACAAACAGTGAATGAAGGTTCTATTCCTCATTGTTTTAGTATTGTTTATTGTTAAGTATGTGCTTTCCAGCAAACCTGTATACATTTTGGAGTAAGTTTTCCTAGGAAGAAAAGCCATTCTCCCTGCAAAAAAAATCTAGGTTGGTCACAGTTTGGTCAGGAAAGGATTCTGACTAATGAGATCAATCAGTGAACATCAAGAATGACTAGAATCTTTTCCAAAGAGAGTCTGAGAGGAGGGCTGTGAAATGCCCAAAGACATGTTTGAATGGCCAAGGACAAGCATTCATGGATGCAGACCATCTAGGTGATGCTCATGTTTTCGAGAGAGAGAGTTTGGTTTAATTACCTTACGTCAGAATATTCCCTATGAAAAAACACTTCGGAGTTTTACAGTGTTTTTTTAATAGCCAATAACAGGTCCCGAAATATTATTGATTGAAGTTAAGCACAGATGGGGCTTACAAGTTTATCTTTAAGGAAGACTCCAGATGTATCCTACAAAGGCTCAGCGTTTTGACCATGGTTGTCTGAAAATTTCCTGGACAGAATACCTTAAGATGCAGGCCACAGTTCATTTTCCAGATCCATTGTTGGAAGCTTGATCAATTGGATTAACTTAAAAGAGTGTTGGATGAAATGACATTAATGAAATTCAACATGCAGAACGTAGGCACATTGCTTATTTTGTAAAAGCCCACAAGGAAAGAATAATTTTATCTCTAGATGCCCTGAAGTCTGGCAGTGACCAAATTGTATGTTTATGTTCTTTGAAGTTGGAGATGCCACAAAGTTACTTTTGTTGCAAGATAGAAAAGAGCAGAAGCAACAGCAAACAATAAAGAAAAATGATCTTCAAATAATTCTGTAATAAATGTATAAACAGATACTATGAGATAGTGTTTATTTGTATCTATAAACATTATGTGACACTATGCTAAAGGTAGATTTTTCCTTTAGAACATACGTCTTTTCAGGAGAGAATCTCCTTAACAAACAGAGATCAGAAGTTTTCTTTGTTGTTACTTTTGCAAATCTTGCCACCAATTTTCCTACTGGACTACTACAAATTCAAGGAGTGACTTAAATTTGGATAGCACCTTTCCTTTTCTATTGTTGGCTTAAAAGATTTACAAATTCTTTTTTTCTTTGATCAGAAGACAGGAAGATATCATTCATAATTTCATGTCTAACTAGTCTTCCTGCTTTTATCTGTGGCCTCTTTTGAACATCTCTTTGAAGCAGTAAATCCATTTAATACCTTTGCTATGAATGCACACTAACACCTTGTTAAGTAAGACCATCAAGCTTTTATCATTTGCCAATTTTTCATGCCTTCTAGTGTGTATAGGCTAAATTTTACAAACTGATTGAAAAGTAATCCTTAGTAATATGATTTTAATGGTAACAAATTATATCTGTGACACTCCTGTATAACAGTAAAAATTATCAACACTTAAATTTGGGATCCAGGATATATAATATATTCAAGAAAAAATTAAAAACAGGTATTTCAGTACACAGTTCATTGGTGATGAATGAAATATGTAATGTATGTAGAAATAATTGATTAAAGTAGTGCTTAGAGGGGAGATGGAGATGGAGTTAAATGTGAGTTACTTAGGGGAAAAATCCTTTTATTTAAAAGTCTTGGGAATACCAAATAAATGGCACAATCAATAATTTAAAACAGCATCAATAATAAATGCATTGAATAAAAGGAAAATAGCCAAATAAAGTCTAGTTGTGAGATGTTCCAAAGTAAATAGAACTTTATGAAGAAAAAAAAAAGTAAACACGTAGATGTTGCTGATGATTTCAGTGAAATGTTGTGATGTGGGTTCTATTCTCTTGGGTTTGGAGTGTGTATATGTGAAATGAATAGGCCACAGGGAGAGAAAATTAGAAATGGGATTCTCCCAGGGCGCTTGGGTGTCTCAGTTGGTTAAACATCTGACTCTTGATCTCAGCTCAGGTCTTGATCTCAGGGTTGTGAGTTTAAGCCCTGAATTGGGCTCTGTGCTGGGCATGGAGCCTACTTAAAAAAAAAAAAAAAGTTTCAAAAATGTGATTTACCCACAGAACTTCTTAAAAAATGGTTTTGGTTAAGAAATTGTTCTGTTGCTTTTGACGTGATTTCTATTTATATACTATTGTTCTTATATAGTCTTAAAAAGTTAATTTCAATCATCCATGTAATGAAGTTCTAAAGTTATTCTCAAATAAAACATTGCCCATTTTCCATGGTCATAATGGATTATGTAAGATGACTGTATAGTACATGGAATTCTTAGAAGTTCTTCTAATCAAATTTTATTTTATAGATCCAGTCAACTGCTGTGATAATAAGTGGTGAATATGCTTGGTCTTTCATTTCAGAAAATAATGTATTTGTAAATTGTGTCATCTATTTTTACATAAGTTTACCATATAATCTATCTTATAAACCACGTCCCTTTTTAAGAGTAAAATGGAAGGGGGCACTGTTAATTATGCCAGGAAAATAGGTATAGAGTGGGAGTTAGGTACTTCACTCTGTCTATGAAGATTTTAGTCCTATTAAAAATCCATATTTAACTTGATTTATCCAGATCGAAAACCACCAGAAGGGTCACCCATTGTGGACTGGGTACATAAGTTGTGATGTATTTATGTAATGGGATACTACACAAAAAGAAAAAGAATGAAGTACTGCGACATGCAACAGCATGAATGAAGCTCATAGACAGGTTGAGTTGAAGAAGCAAGTTTATACTTACATGATACTCAAAATGGACAAAAAGAGTATATGGTAATAAGGGCGAGCATGATGTTTTTTATTGTAATACTTATAGGCAGAGAGTATAAGAAGGTTTTCTGAGGTTCTAGATGTATTGACCTGGTTGGTAATTACACATTTATATATTATAGCAATTTACCATCTTACAACTTAGTGCTATGCTGAATTTAAATTATACCTCAAAATTTTAAACAAATATAGGGGAGAGATGGTATTCCCAGACATATTAGAATAGAACACTCTCATTAAAATAAGGTAAATGGATGCTGGTCAGACAAAAATAACAAAAATGAGGCATACATATGCTTACTACCTGGGCCTCTGTCAGGTAAAGTCCCCACACAATACCTTTCCAGCTAATCCTAAACTTTTGCAGTCAGAGATACTCCCTGCTCTTCACTGAATTTAGTTTTATTCTTCCCCACATTGTAGGAATTCGCTCATGCTGAATTCTTTTTTTTTTTTAAGATTTTATTTATTTATTTGACAGAGAGAGAGAAAGAGAGCGAGCAAAAGTACGCAGAGCGGCAGGCAGAGGGAGAGGGAGAAACCCCCCCCCCCCCCCCCCCCCCCGAGCAGGGAGCCCAACGCAGACCGATCCCAGGATCCTGGGATCATGACCCAAGCCGAAGGCAGACACTCAACTGACTGAGCCA
This sequence comes from Neomonachus schauinslandi, assembly GCF_002201575.2. Lineage (NCBI taxonomy): Eukaryota > Metazoa > Chordata > Mammalia > Carnivora > Phocidae > Neomonachus > Neomonachus schauinslandi. The sequence goes on along the minus strand of NC_058409.1, from coordinate 97,557,808 downwards.
CCCGTGCACCCCTGAATTCCGTTTCTTAAGTACCCTCTCTCTCAATAACAACCTATCAAATCTTCCTTATTCTTCCAAAACCCAGCCCAAATACTCACTGTGTGATTTTTTTTTCCCTCAGTCACACTTAGAGACATTTCCTCTGTTTTTTTATTTTGTACCCAGTTTTGGTCAATCTTTCTTTTTTCGAGTTTTAAATTAAAAATGCTTCATTTAACAGACACATGGGACCTTGTGCTTGGAGAAGAGAATACACTGGTGCATGAGACCGAGCCTTTTTTTTTTTCTGGAGAAACGCATAGTTTAGATAATAGTCCTTTCCATATTATACCTTCTAATGTAAGTATTTTGTGACCCTATCAAAAGTCCCTCTAGACTCTACCTAACAAGTTTAAAACTCTTTAAAGGTGAGGAAAAGAAGGAACCAAATCTTACTCATTTGTGCATGACCTATAATGCCTCAGCAAGAATAAAAATAGATAATAAATGCACTGAATTGAAATAACTTCATTTGGTTGAATTGCTTAAATTTTCTGTGGGAAAATAGAATGGATTTCACAATTTAGCTAACAATAGGTGGCTGATAAGATTAGTTAGTGCTTTTAATAACTCATGTTCGTTGTACAGAAAATACGCCACCTATAATTTAAGCCTTTCCCCAAAAGAATGACTTCACAAGGTTTCAGCAGAGCATGTGCGAATTAAGTTAATATAGCGTGAATGATTTCTGCTTCCTTCAGTTTTAAACATGACTTCTTTTACCATTTGGCATAGGATAGATAGGATCTGTCACCAAGACCCCTAGGAGGTGAACTTTTGTACTCCATACTACTTCATATCCAACATGCCCATGTGTTATCCTGAAGTCTTGGGCCAAATTCAGTTTGAATTAGATTTGAGTCACAGAACACTTGGGGGGAGCTAATTTATAAATTTTAAATTAGATGGTTTTGTTCCTCGTTAGACTTTTCCTCAATTATTATTGAGATTTGTAGTCTATTACTTTATATCAAGGATGATCTGTCAGATACCATGATGTTTTATTCTACTGTATAATACTTGAGATTTAAAAAAAAATTTATAGTCAGTGTTACATTTAGAGAGAACCCCAAGTTCTGTGCATATAAGAACTCAAGTATGGATATGGAACATTAAAAATAAGAACAAGTTTGGGCGCCTGGGTGGCTCAGTTGGTTAAGCAACTGCCTTCGGTTCAGGTCATGATCCTGGAGTCCCGGGATCGAGTCCCGCATCCGGCTCCCTGCTCGGCGGGGAGTCTGCTTCTCCCTCTGACCCTCCCCCCTCTCATGTGCTTGCTCTCTCTCATTCTCTCTCTCTCAAATAAATAAATAAAATCTTTAAAAAAAAAATAAGAACAAGTTTAGGGGCACCTGGGTGGCTCAGTTGGTTAAGCGTCCAACTCTTGGTTTTGGCTCAGGTCATGAACTCACGGGTCATGATATTGATCCCTGCATTTGGCTTCTGCCTCTCTCTCTCTCAAAGAAATAAATAAATAAATCTTAAAAAAAAATAAGAACAAGTTTACCTACACTTTTGATTCAATATACAAATCATTAATGAGTGAACTAAAATTCATTGTTCCTATATATTTCTTCTTTTGTAGACACAACTATTCAGTATATTTTAGGACAAAGTATAGTTATGAAAATGATCTTTATCTGGGACATTGATGTTCTTCCCTTATGAAAATATTCCCTATGTTTTAAAGCAGGTGGATGCGAACAAAGAATACTTAGTAAAAACTGTGAAGTCCCTGTCAATGAACATATTCCAGCACAGGTTATATAACCATTGTCAGAGAAGCTATACAAATAGTTGTTACCTTGAATAAGAGGTTGGTCTTGACGATCTCCTAGAATATGTAAAACTCCAAGTATCTGAGAAAAGAATAGCTATGTGTCACAGAATTTAGATTTTTGAACAAGAATGGCCTATACTGATTAGGATAAAAATACTAATAAAAGCTCTAGTTTATTTAGCACATGCTATTTTCCAGGCACTTTGCTAAACAGATTTAAATTTCTCTATGATGATCTTCATAAAATAAACACCAAGTTATTTTTCTACACAACAAATCTAAGTTGATGGCCTCACTTCCAAAATTGGCCGGAAGTCCAATATCAGCCATTTTACACTGGTAATCTTCTTTCTTCATGTGTAGTGCATGAAATGGGGAGGGTTTGGTTTTTATTTATCTTTATTATTTTTAAGGGTATTTATTTATTTATTTTATATTTTATTTATTTATTTATTTGAGAGAGAGAGCATGAGAGAGAGCATAAGCAGGGGAGAGGGAGAAGCAGGATCCCCGCCTAGCAGGGTGCCCGACTCAGGGCTCCATCCCAAGACCCCCGGATCATGACGCAAGCCAAAGGCAAATGCTTAACCAACTGAGCCACCCAGGCACCCCTTAAATAAGGTTTTGTTTTTAAATCCACACTTACCACTTTGGCAACTTTTCTTTTCCCTGGGCCAGTGTGGTCATTTAAGGGTAGACTTTTCCACTGGTGCACCACTTCCTGTAAGACAACTCTGCCAGAGGACTTCAAAAAGATGCCAAGACTACATAATCTGGTCTTTATTTCCCCACCAAACTTAAATCTTTGCTACATCTGGTACCTTAAAATAGCTTTTGGTCTGGTTCAGCTTTTCCTGTTCACAGTGTCAGGTTCTAGAATTGATGCCTCTCTTCTTTCACCTTTGATTCCCCAAAAGAACATCCCATTGCCGGTGGGCTTGAAGGCCTGCTAGGGTTTGACTTCTTGGCCTTTAAACACAACTTTAAAAAATACCTCTAGAGATGAGGAAAAACCTAGAACTTGGAGATATAGGCCTGAATACTTTCCTGAATATTGGAGGGAAGAGAGAGAGAGATTGAGAAAGAAAATTAAACATTCTATTTTGTTCCTTCCTACTACATCTTTAGTAGCAAGAAACAACTTGTCAACAAGTTATCCTACTACATGAATTTCTCAAGAAAAATTTTTTCTACTGTGTTTTACAAATATTGAACTTAATACTTACAATTGTATTATAACATAGGAATTATTGCCCAATTTCATACATGAGGAGGCTAAGGCTTAAGAAATGGAAGCAACAGTCCAAAGTTCACACAGCTTATAGATGGGGGAACCATGATTTCAAATCTGATCTGTTAGTTTGGAAAGCCTGTGTTTATTGTTACCATAGCATACCACCTCTACAGTGTCAGTATTCTGATCATGAACATTTCATCCAGAATATTCTGAACACCTGTATAGGAGGTTTATAATTTTTTCCTTTATAGTAACTAAGAGTAATGAACACATTTGAAATCATATGGCATGGTTTAGATTAGAGTTAACTAAGTTTAGATAATCCATAAAAAATTTATGAATAGGGTAATTCATCAGGAGCTGTGAAGGGTCTAAAGGTTACCTTATTTACAAGATAACAAGTTAGCCACAACAGTTCCATGGATGTTTGCAGAAGACAGGCAGGAGCAACATAAATAGCCCGCTATTGATGTTTGTACACACAACACACAGTGGGTTGTTTTACAAGACAGAAACTCTGAGCTGAGGGAACCCGTATTTTTTATAATAGGCACTGAGCCTAACTCTTCTTTGATCTGGATGAAGATACTCTGTCTTCACAAGTTATTCACTAGATAAATGTTTTTGATGTGATTGTCCAGAATGAAAGGGCAATCAATGCCTTGCTCATACGATGTGCAGAGATGCAAGAGATCCTTAGAGAATTATCACTTAACTTTACCACTTAGAATGAATTGGTTGGAAAAGAGAGATGGGTAATTTAGGTTTGATTAGTTTCCAGATTTTCTAATTATTTAAGAGCAGTCAGAATCCAGTGCATATGTAAAATCTCCTGATTTTTCAAAGTTGGCAACTTAATAATTTCAACAACCTCAATATTATAATAATATTGATAAATATATACATATATATGATGCACAATGTGTATAGACCATACTTGGCCTGTAGATTCCTAGTTTTCATCCTCTGATTTGGCATTTCCTACAAGGAGAAACAGGAGAAGAAATAGAGTACAGTTTCTGGGTTCTCTAGGTCTGAGAACATTCATAAGATTTAATGAGATTACAGCTGATTCCAGTAAATTGAATGTTCCCAGAGATACTCATTTTATACTATTCATTAATTTTTGTTCTTGTTAAGCAATACTATAAAAAGGACCCATGTGTACCTTTTCTCCTGTAGTGTTTGAATAATCGTGGCTTAAAAAATACTGAATGCCGTGTTGTTACAAGAAAAAATAAAGATAATCTCATGTGCCATGACATTTTTTTTTTTTTGACAACCATCAACTAGTTATGTTTTTCATAGTGGTCTGTATTTGAGAAGTCAAATTCAAACCTCTGGTTAAAAATGACAAGGCATCTGAAAGAATGGATCAGTTTTGACTATACAAGTAATTTTACAGAGCTGTCAGAATTAGCATTCTTCTACTGTGATTTAAATAGTGCCTAAGTAGGAGTAACCACATATTTCAGGCAGAGAACTTAGGAAGGGGTGGGATGTTGTTCATAAGAATGGGGAATGTGATGGAGGTATTGTCCTATGTGGACAGAGAGTTGAAGATTTTATGAGGAGAACTCACATTGTTAAAAGCCTCATTGTGTGTGTGTGCACATAAGTATAAAATAAAATAAACTTCCTGTAATATATATTAAGTGCATATATATCATGAATGACATTTATAATTTATGTTAAATTTGATATTACATGATAACTTTTATGTAAATGAACAAGATGCATAATGTACAGAGTGATCCTAGGAAAGGTAACTCCATAAATGAGAAAATTATGTTTGCAGTTTGAAAGCATGGAATTTTTATGTCAGTCAGACATATTGAAAAAATGAGGGGGAAGGCTAGAAGGTACAGGAATTTTACTGGTAAGTGTGAAACTTGGATTCTTGTTTCAATTTTTTTTTTTTTTTTTACCAATTTGCCATCTGATCTAGGGAAAAGGTATTTCAATTATTTAGATTTCAGTTTACGTACATGTAAAATGAATAGGTTGGACTAACTGCCAATCTGTGAGATAGTTGGGTAGTTGCAGTCTTTTGCTGTATTTATGCTGATGCCTCTCAGAATACAGAGTGAAAACATTGGGTTCTTGGAAATGTACTGACATGTACTAGAAGCCTTGCAGTAGAGACTTCAAACACTCATCTATTACATGGGGCTATAGTTGTCTCAAAGATGTGTTTTATTTGATACATATAGGGTGTTCAGTTTTTAAAAATTATTTGGTAAGACTTTAAAATTAGTAGATTTCATATAAAAATCTAGATTTCTGGGATCTTTTTGAAAATGGGCAACATTCTGTCCACATTATCATCTGCTAACCATTGATTGGCTTCAGGCAAATAACAGCTACCCCCTAACCCCAACCCCTTACGTGTGGCAAGTGCTCACCCATCCTGAAATCATGAATATTAAGAACCACTGGTATAGACATAGTGAAAACAGTGCTTTGGGAAGCAAATACAAGGACCTGAGACAAAACGGTGAGCAGCAGAAGGAATGGAAAATGTAGAGTAGTTGAAAATCTATTATATCAATCAATTTTAATTGAAAAAAGGCTTAAATTAGAATCATAGATAACATGGCATAAAAGTGATTTAAAGGAAGCCTGTTATAATTTCAAAGGTGAGGGGTCATCTTCCTCACTAACTGGTTTAACAAATGAGGAAACTGAGGTCCAGGGAGGTTAAATGATATGCCCAAAACCATACAGCTCAAGACAAAGACAGAATTTGAGTTTATTTTTACTGATTTCTGGTCTGTCTCCTTTTGCACCATTCCTTTTCCTCTTTTTCAAGTCACCATCTAGAAGACACTCACACCCCCCATACAGACTACAAACTGAGTGCTGGGCAGCTCTAAATGTCCAAAAAAAAAAAAAAAGTCTATAAGCCCTTTTAGGGTTCAGCTCTATCTGGAAGAGATAAACACTCAGAACAAAGTGCCTTGAAAAGAAATGGCACCCTAGAGACATTTTTTCGATGAAGGAATCATTTACCCCAGACAAGTTCCAACATTTCATTTTAGACTGGATGGCCCTGCTCTTATGTGTGAGAAAGGCAGACAAGACTCATTATATGCCATTTGAAAGATGTATATAATGGTTGAAGGTGGATAGAGAGAGGGAGATTTGTATGTGACTATAAGGAAAGCCATAATTACATTAAATGATTTCATTTAATAGGAAGAGATTTCAAATTATGGGACAAATATTGGCTTAAGTTTAGGTGACACATTTCTCATTAGTTACCCAAACTGTTAACATCAGCTTCCGTTTTTCATTATTCATTCTCTGTTTTGGAGTTCAATCAGGATGGAAGGCTATATATAATGTTCTCCAGAGTTTCATAATATTAAAGACTGCTTAATCATGCACAGTACATGTTCTTTTGGAAGAAAATAACTTATGTTATTGAAACATGAACTTTTATCAAGTGACTTGTAATGATAATGCTGTAAAACCACCTGCTGTTTTATCAAGTTATTACATTGAGGGATCGCATGGTTGACATCAGTTTTATTGAAAACAGAGGACTGCCATTTTTAAACAAATGTAATGGCATGAGGTGAGCAAAATTATTACACATTAGGGGGTTTAGAATTGAGGTATTTTTATATATAAACCCAAATTTTAGGATGAGAATTAAACATACTGAATTTTACCCTGGAAAAGCCAAAATTTAAAGATGGCTTAATCCATTGTTAGATAATGAGCTAATTTCTCTCTGTGACAGAGGCGAGAGGATTTCTCTGATTTACAGATAACAAGTAATATTGCAGATATGGGAAGAGAAAGTATATATGCTGCTCCTAGTACATATTTCACAGAAACAATACCAGAATTTAATTTGCATGATTGTAATAATCTTTCTGTTATTATGTACCAAAGACATAGCTGCTACCTTACATACTTTCTGGAAGACATGTACATATGGAAGAGAACAAAGTTCATTTATAATTTCAGAGAACGTCTTGCACAATATTCTTTCTTGTAATCTTATTTTCAACCTAGGGTAATCATCATCATCATCATCATCATGAAAAGCTAATAAGATTCATTATTGTTATTGCAGGCTATTATTGGTCTCATTGCCATTTCCAAGGTAAACAGTTGAAGTATCTATTAGTGCAATAGTTCTCTCATTCATTTGCTGTTGGCTTTGCCAATCTAATCCCAAACATAAGAAACCAATCAGTGCTTGAACATGTCTTCTGTTGTAGTTGCTATTTTTCTTATGGGTTTCAGTGGGACTCTTTATGGAGCCAGAAGATTGAGAGGAAAAATGTTTTTTATTTTTTAATTTCATTTAATGAAATTTCATTTAATGAAAAGTACACTATAAAACATAAAGGTTTGGAATCAATTTAGATTTATTTTATAATAATTAAATGTGGAGTTAGAAGCACTTCTGACCTGAAAATATTGGTCGAATGCTACCAGCATATTCTGAGAGCAGATATCATAGCTAAAGTATATTTTTGGATATTGGATCCAAAGTCTCTTTTGGTATATTTTTAATGAAAATGTATGCTGATGGATGATTTATTATATGAAATCAACCCTAAGATGCTACTTATTTTTACATTCGGGAATTTACTTGAAGTTGTGTTTTGATTGCTCTTTAAGAGTGCCAAAAATTGAATTCTGCTATGATCCAGAAAGCTTCTGTATACATTATTAAAATATAAAATAGAGATCTGGGTTGAGTTCAAGATGGTTTGATTAAATTTGAATGAATGTTTGTGATTTTTCAAGGCTTTTTGTTTTGTTTTATCTGAGATTTTTCACCAAACCTTACTTTGTATTAATTTATTTTATTTTGCTGTCATGGGGATGTTCACCCCCCCCCGCCCCATTTTTGTCCTTTGAAATTTGAACCTGTTTTGTTGAAATCACTTTTTTTTTTATTTGAGACAGAGAGAACGAGAGAGAGAGAGCACATGAGAGGGGGGAGGGTCAGAGGGAGAAGCAGGTTCCTTGCTGAGCAGGGAGCCCAATGCAGGACTCAATCCAGGGACTCCAGGATCATGACCTGAGCCGAAGGCAGTTGCTTAACCAACTGAGCCACCCAGGCGTCCCATGTTGAAATCACTTCTATTTTATATTGTTGCTCAACACTCTTCTACTGGAGATTGTATGGCTTCTATTCATTGTTGCATTATTTTCCTTTGTATTATTTTTCAGTTTTCTTAATTTTATGTTTATAGATGACTTGTCTTTGAAGTTTTGTTTTGGTATTTCAGAGTACCTCTGTGTGCTTTATCTTTTAACAATACTGTATATGGAATATAGTTTTCTTTCAAAGATATAATAGATAAAGCTAATTGTGATTTCAAATACTGATTAGCTACTTATACTATGCCTGTTATTTCAGTAGAGATATTCAGTGAATATATTTTTCTCACTTTCTGCCAAAATATAAATAATAAAATATACTTACTTATCATCTTCATTAGATCCATCTTTTATCCTATATTTTTTCTCACAATAAGAAAAAGTAAAACAACAAAGAAAGTTAAAGTACAGGAAGAAGAGAGCAATTAATTATAAGAGAGAGAATTAGAAATATTGGCTATTGAAAGGCCAAGCATGTTTCACATATAAAATGAAGATAGGAAATGATGAGAAATGAAATGCGGAGGAGGCTAATAAAATTCTCTACAATTTTGATGAAAACACAAAGAGGAATAAAACAGATGCATTACTCCTCTTAGATCCTTTGTGGCTGTGCACAGGCTTCAGCATAGAGATGTAGCCACTGATTATAATTAGTTGAAGACTTTATTCCCAACTTCCCATCTTTCAAATGCAAATTAATGGTTTCTGTGACAAAAATAAAAGTCCTTGACACCCTCTTGAAGAAGGACTCAAGTAAAATGAATAATCAATTAAGATGAACAGCCTAAAATTATCAAGAAAGGATTCACAGATTCTGCTTTTCCAATAAAGCAGAAGGAAATGTTGGAAGATAACACTTGTTTCAAAAGAACCATTTTATTATGGGCAGGTAATATAATAATATCTACTCAAGATCTAGTGAGATGGAATGGCTGTGTGAAGTTGGACTGCTTCCACAATATTTGATTATGCATGGCTGTACCTTCACACCAAACATTCATATTTTCATATTTATAAATATTTCCAGAAAAAGTAAATCCTAAAATATTATATTTCTAGAATTAATGCTTCCGCTATTTCTTTCTAACAACAGCATCTGCTGTTAAGGAAAAAAAGAAAGGACAAAACTTCAGTTTAATTGCTTTTCTAGGCAGGTAATTATCTTCCCAGTCTCATCTAACTTATGCTTGATGTTAATTTGATTGAAATATTTGCAAGTTTCTTCTACCTCTCCCTCATAGTTTTTCTATTTTCATTGCATCTGTGGCAGATTAAATTTCTATGATTTATCTCTGTTTACTTTCTCTTCCTGTATGTGAAGTTATTTTTCACAAATGTTTCAAATAAGGATGCGGTAACTTCAAAATGTTAAGTGGTTTCCTTCTGGTAGAACAAGATATACTTAGGAATGACTGACAAAATTTCTCAAACTTATTCTAAATGGTATAAAAGCAGATGTAAAAAGTTTGTACCTTTTAATTCCCTTTACCTGTTTCACCCAACCCCAAACCCCTAACCACATGCTGTTGATCAAGGGTAATGACGTTCCTGTGGTAGGTAGCAGTGTAGAGGATGTTTGGACTTGAGCTACTTTGCCAAAACTGTACTAAATATATTCATATGTCAGGAGAAATGGTCCCAGCAGTAAGAGTCTGAGTTGGGCTGCCTCCATGGGGGACTGAGAAAGGAAGAAGAGATGAGATAGGAGCTCCCATGTCAGAGATTTGTGCAGTAAGGAAGGCCCCCTACCCACCCTTCAAAGATTGCCAGTAAGCTACCCAGAGAAGCAACGGCAACCAGCCTAACATCAGACCATAGTTTTGTCCAGTTAGGACATGAGATGTCACCCGTGGACCCTTATCTACATTAGCATTCCATGTAGGTGAGCCAGCACGTAGGTAGGAAAGGTGCAAACCATGGCTCACCCTTTCCCACTAGCTTCAAGATCTTATGTATCCAATTTACATATACTCATTTTAAGTTAAGAAGTTATAATGATTGAGTATATATTTCATATATTTAGAATGCATATTCATATTTATATATTATACATTTATGACTATTATATATTAATATAACTCATATATATATATTTCATTCTCTACTCTGACTTTTTTAGCTCATGTAACTGAATAAAGTCGGATAAGTGGATTTAGCTTCTACTGTAGTTATTAGTCTAGATTTAGGAAATGACATAACCTCTGGAAATACTGTTGACTTTTAGGGCAGGTTTTAGTTTTCAGGGTATGGGGGAGGAGGCATGTATACAGAAAGAGCCATTTCATGAAGAAAATCAGGTAATGGAAGCAGACACAGGCTATATGAAGGGAGGAAGAGAGAAGATACCAGATGGATGACTAATCTCTGCTTCCTGATTCTCAGCGTTTATGAGAATCAGCCTTATTTCTTGACCTTGGCCTCCATTAGATAATCATATATCTTTAAATGCACTTCATCTTTTTCTTCAGCTACATGACAATAATGACAATTAGAAACACCTTGAGCAAGACCTTAGGATGTCTATTAGAAATTTCTGATTGACATTTCCCTAAAGATGTATTTGGTTTGAGGCCAACCTACTGCCTAAAGGCAACTTCTCTGAAAGAGATATGCCATGGCCAAACTACTACTACATCTAAGATCATATAATATCTGTAGAAATGGAAATATGTCATTTCCCAGAAATTATACCTATCAGAAAATGCTCTGTTTTTCTTTTAGGCCCCATGTGTGTATGATTCAAATGTACCAATGTATCTTCTACTGAAGATAAATTCTTATATTTAATGTAATTGTGCTAGCCAATGAAGGAGCTAGAAATAAATGGAACATATCATTGACATAAGAAAATTAATCTCCCAGCTCTCTAAGCTGTTTTCCTTGTTTCTTTCCATTTGTTCTTATTTCCCATTACCTGTTGACTTCCAAGGGCAGTGCTGGTATTTATCTTCTGATGAGGTTACTTTATTTTAGATCCAGAGACTGGAACAAACCATTATTCACTAATAAATATCATTTATTTTCATTTGGGCTCTTGAGTTCTTACTAGGTGAATACTTATTAAATTGAAATAATAAATACATTCGAGGACTGACATATAGCAAATAATTTTTTCTTGGTGTTTTTGAGATGCAAACATTTATAAGAGCATCAGACTCCTGTATTTGATTTTCCCTACTGCTGTTCAAAGTTACCTGTGGCAATTATCTCTCAGCTTCCATGACTGTGTTTCAGTTGAACTCCAACTGCAGCCAGAAACTTTTGAGCCTTGGAGCTCTTTAGAGATTCTTAGATTGAAACTGTTAACTTTAGGGGCTCCTGGGTGGCTCAGTTGTTAAGCGTCTACCTTCAGCTCAGGTCATGATCCTAGGGTCCTGGAATCGAGCCCCGCATCGGGCTCCCTGCTCCGTGGGAAGCCTGCTTCTCCCTCTCCCACTCCCCCTGCTTGTGTTCCCTCTTTCGCTGTGTCTCTCTCTGTCAAATAAATAAATAAAATCTTAAAAAAAAAAAAAAAGAAACTGTTAACTTTAAGCAACAAAATCTGAACTGTGCCTCCATTTAGTGACAACTAAAATGTTGGTATTATTGACCATTTGGAATATAAAAAAGGCATATTCCTATATATTTGACTAGCTTTGAGTTATCTTTTAGGTCAGAAGTTCAGTTCCAAATGAATGTTGCATGCTTTTTATAATATATAATATAGGCTAATTCATGTCATGTAAATAGGATATGAAAATAAGAGAGCTTTTTTAAAGAGCCAGTAATTTAAAATAAGTGAATAATAAATCCATGAATTCGTTTGATTGGGCCCTGGATTTGGTTTTTCAGGCATTTGGTGGACAAATCATTGATTAAAGTTTTGGCATCTCAAACAGGGTTTTGGCATTATATACATGTTTTGCCTTTGATCTGCCATCTGAAAAATGGTTTTATACATTTCAAAGATTAAAAATGTTTTGAAGTCTTCTGAGAAAGTTGTTACAAAATTATGGATTACTGTCTTGCTGCCCTTACCCCATTCAGATTTCTATTCTAAATAATAGAATTAGTGAAAATTAATAGAAAAATAGATTCATTTTTGAAGCCCATATCTCTATAGCTTTCTAGCTCTCTAGCTGTTTATCTACCTCTCTTTCCATGCTTATTTAGCATTCCATTCATGTTGAAGCAGACAGTATAGACTAGGAAGAGGCTAATATCCCAAACTTAATTAATTTATGAAAAATTACAGTTCTTTTCCTGGTGATTGTATTATACTAAAACAAAAGATAAAGTCTCTTCTTTTAAATACCTGGTAGAGGAGAATAGATTCCCTTCAAATCATTTATGTCTTTTCCTTTCTCTCTCTTACTGATTTTAAATTAATCTATAATTTGCATCATGAGAATTCTGGACTGTAATTCTTTCTAACAAGATTGAAAGAAAGAAGTCCTTGGAAAACCCAGGTTTTTATCATAGTTCCCAAGAAGAGCATGAACAGGAGTTATCTCATCCAATAATAATTGATCTCTGATGATTCAGAAAGTTCTTGATATTTAGAGAAAGACTAAAAATGACTAAGAGAAAGGCACCTGGGTGGCTCAGTCACTTAAGCATCCAACTCTTGATTTCGACTCAGGTCATGGTCTCAGGGTTGTGGGATTGAGCCCTGCATCGTGCTCTGCACTGGGCATGGAGTCTGCTTATGATTCCCTCTCTTGCTCTCCCCTTACCCCCTCCCCCTGCTTTCACCCTCTCTTTCTCTCAAAAACAAACAAACAAACAAAAACAACAAAACCCGAAACTAAGAGAGTGAAGCTACCATATTAAGATGTATATTAAACTATTTGCATCCCATTTGAGTATCTTCCAGAAAAAAAGTCAATTAAATACCTTCCAAATGTGTGGCATCTTAAAATTGATTAGAGAAATATGCTTTTGCAAGTAATTTGAATACTGTTCAATACATTAGCATACATTTAGTTTACTCATGCCTCTTAAAATTGTGATTTTTGAACAACTTAGTGAATAATTATAATTAAATCTTAATAAGCAATGATATTTTTATATAAGGTTTTATTATAAGTGGATATTCAGTTATATATGATGAGTTTTGCCATGTGACTTTTTAAAATTTTGCATTTAATTTTTTTATTAACAACTTTTAATCTTTTAATTTAAACTTGGGATATTCAATTTTATTTAAACTTGAAGCTCTGAGAATTTTTTTTGAAAACTTGGATTTCTTTCTTCTGTGTCTCTACTGTTTCTTCACTTGGAATTCTATTTACACAGTAGAATGTTATGAGACTATGGATTAACAAAATTTTGGAACCTGGCACAAAATTGTTTCAGGAAGACTTGAAACAAGAAGAGGATTTGTTCCTCTGATTTAGAAGGAAAAGTAAAAGTGGAAGAATTGTAAAGTATATGCAGCCTAAGATGGTGAATCAGTTTTATGATTCAGTTGGATAAAAACAAGTATTAGATGCTGGAAACATTTCCCAAAGTATGATCTGTGGAATTGCAGTCCTGCAAAATACTTGAGAGAAAAGGTTCCATCATCATGTAAATTTAGAAAATGCTGATAATATATCTCTTTTCTGGGGAAAATGTTAAATATTAAATATTTTGAAAAGTTTAACAAAGGTCAAAAATTATGTAAATAAAATTTATTTCCCAAACCTTTTTGAAATAGAATTTAAAAAATACTATTAACATTTCAGGGAATAATTCCTAAAATCTACTTTCATAGAATACAGTAGGAGGGGACAGCATGAGATAGCTGTCTAATTTACTGATCAATTTTGAAGTTAGGGAGACTATCACTATCTTTTTATCTCCATAGAGATATAGATGTATAGATATCTATATATCCACATATCTATATAGAGAGATAAAGATATAGATAGATAATATGGAGATATATTTAATAATTTTCATCATGAGCCTCATGATTTTAATAATTTTAATAATTTTCTTTAATAATTTTCTTCAAAGGACTTTGAGATCTTTTAGAAATGAGATTATTGGGTTAATATTGATAAGGACTATGGTAAAAATAGCCAAAATTACTTAGCATTTGTGCTATGGCTTGTTGTTGGATGTTCTGAATTCATTAGATCTCATCCCCATTTTAAAGGTAAAAACAAATCAGAGAAGTTAAGTATCTTGCCCAAAGTCACTCACTATTAATGGCAGGGGCAGGTTCTGAACTAAGGTTGGCTTAGTCCACAGCCTGTGGGTTTTCATTACACCACACTCACTTCATCTACAGAACTTCCTACTGGTGCTTCTCAGGAGTAGAGACGGAGAGGTAGGAGGGATTAGATATGCAACTGAAGTAAGGTAGGGTCAAAGAGCATTGGGAAAAAAAAGGAAATTTAAATAGATAGTTAAAGGATATGTTAACTAAGACTATCTACAAAATAATATTTTAGAGAAAGAATAATATAAGTTTGTGGAGGAGTTGTTATGATTACAAGTAATTGGTTATGTGATTTTCCTCATGGGATTACAAGCAATTTGACAGAGGACTGTGGATATTGATAGAGCATTATTATTTCCAATCCAAGATAGCAAAACATCTATAAAAGCCTCCTTGGCCACCTTTTCCAGCTTGCAGATGGGAAAGGGGTAGGGGAGCAGCGGCTCTGTCAGCATTCTCATATTTGTTTGTAGTCTAAATGTATATATAGTATTTGACTAATGTGTTAAAAAAAGTTTAGAACTATTCTTAATACTATTCCATAGCAAGTATTATCTAAAATTACTGCTATTATAATGAGAAACTCAAATTGCTGTATTACAAAACTGCATTTCTTGGCCTGGTAGAATTTAATGAATGTACTTTCCTCCAACAGCTTTATATGTTTAGTGTTTTAGCGAAAATGCAAGGGCATCTAATTTGTTGATGTGTCAAGTCACTGGACTGGGTAGATTATACATCTAAATAGATATACATCTAAACCCTCATTTTACTTTCTCTCAGGTATGCACATTTGTTGGACCTATTTATTTCCCCAAATAGTTCTCAGATTGTGTTTTAGACTTTTAAGATTTTGATTTCTCTTAATGGCTTTCCACGTTGAGCATAGTTGGGAAGGGATGCGGGGAGAGAGTAGATAGCTTGCATTTGCTATGGCACACTAATTTTCAAAGAAGGAAATTTCAGAGGAAGAGCCACTGGTGACTTTAGAACTGTACTATTGAGGGGCGCCTGGGTGGCTCAGTCAGTTGAGCATCATACTCTTAGTTTCAGCTCAGGTCGTGATCTCGGGTTGTGAGATCGAGTTCTGACTGGGCTCCGTGCTTAGCGTAGAGTCTGCTTGGAATTCTTTCCCTCTTCTTCTCCCTCCCCCTCTGCTCCTACCCCCACTTGTGAGTGCACTCTCTCTCTCAAATAAGTAAACAAATTTAAAAAAACAAAAACAAAAACCTGTACTGTTGAATAAGAAGCCACTAGCATGGAATGGCTGGCCTGAGTTGAGACATGCTCGGTGTACAGTACATACTGGATTTCAAAGATAGTACCTGAAAAAAGTAAAACATCTCATTAATATTATATTGATTACATGTTGAAATTATGATATTTTGAATATATTGAGCTATGCAAAGTATATTAAAATTAATTTTACCTGTTTCTTTTGACTTTTTTAAAAATATAGCTACTAAAAACTTTTAAATTACACATGTGTCTTGTATTATATTTTTATTGGAGGGTGCTGCTTAGAAATATTATATTTATTTAATGAGTCAAAAAAGTCACAATTGGGGTTAAATTTGAGGCTTGAACCATTTGAGAGTTAGACTAAATAAATCCCATTATGTGATTAAAGAGGAAATTCTAAAACTATGATTTAAAAGAATCCCAGTTGTGTATATATACCTATCTCTAAACATATCAAATTGTGTACATTAAATATGTACAGCTTTCTGTCTGTCAGTCATACATCAGTTAAGTGGTTTACAAAAGTGAAAAGATTCTCGGTTTTATTTATCTGTGCTACTCAGGGAAAATGCATATGTGTGCATGCACACATGTGAGTGTATATGTGTGTGTGTTAAAGGTCTGAATATTTGGCAGTCCTAGTTTGGTTAATTCAAGATCTTCCTTAAAACAACCTAGTTTTTATACACAATGAATCATGGAACACTACATCAAAAACTAATGATGTACTGTATGGTGACTAACATAATATAATAAAAAAAACTAGTTTTTTAATAGAATCATTTTTGTAAAACACTTAAACTAAACTGAAATAGCATCAGTTTGGTTCTTTTATTCTCACAAAATTTCAAGTTATTTTAGCGGGGTAAGTAAATCCTACTATCCCTGAGTCATTTTGCTTGTATTCATATTTCTTTTTTTTTTTAAGTGATATGGCCAAGCCTAAAGATATACCTTGTGATGTTTCCATTTGAATGTCCTGCTATGCTTCTGAAATTGAGTTTATAAAAAAAATGACAAGAATTATTATAGTGTAATTAACTAATTCTAGTGTTTGAAGTCCCAGAAACATTTTTGTTGGCATTGCACACATAAAGTTATAAAGTTTCCTAGGTGAATTACAAACATAGAAAAAGGAGACTATATCCACTTTTTTTTTTGAGATAGCACAGAACAAACCACGATTAATAGCTAGATTTCAGCAATTTCAAATTTTCCTGCAAATACACATGCTAAATCTTAGTTCAAAAGCATGTAAGTGAGTTTTCTTTTTTCCTAGTCTTACTATATTGACTCTGTGATGGGATTGACCTTATTTATGAAAAATAAACCTGTAAGAATGTGATTTAAATTCTGTAGAACGTCAAAAATATCTTTAAATATAACAATATTTTAATATAAACACATTATTTAAATTGCTGGTTATCAAATTATGCACCAGAAGGAAATAATTAGAATAATTTGTGTCATTATTAATTTCTCTCTACAATAGAGAGATGTGAAAATAGGCCACAGAACTACAAGAAAAAGTCCCAAATTGCTTCCATTGGTGTTATTCTCAAGTCATATGTTAGCTTTACACAGTGCAGTTCAGGTTAACCGATTGTGCCAGAACAAGTTTTCCTGAAAGACTCACTATGGTCCAAGTGACCTATTTTGTTTTCTTTTGTATGTCTGAGGCTTTTCATTTGAAATACTCTGCTTAGGCATGTGAAAGTGATCGACGTGAATGGACATGACCTAACTCATTTTTCCTCCCTGTTCTTAGCCTTGTCACTTCAGACTCCAAACTAGTTTCTCCAGGCCTGAGAAAACAGAGGAGCTGTAGGAAAGCAAGGTTATCATGCTCGCTGGCCCCTTCCTCTGTAGCACTTCTGTTTGGCACCTGTATGAGTGAGGGTTTCTAAACTCTCAGTTCAGCTTGTTATTCTTCAGCAAATACTTCCCCAGCCAGCCAGGAACGTATTATGCTGGGCTCTAGGCTGAACCTTTTACATATATTATTTTATAAAAACTCCTCACAAAAATCTTAAGAAGTAGATAACTTATCTAAGAACATGCCAGTGGTAACTAGCTGTATTAGCACTCTTGGTTTCTAGTGATAGGAACCAAAGTTAAATTTATATTAAGAATAAAAGTAAGGAGGTCATTTATTGATTTATGTAATCAAAAACTCAGGAGTCACTGCTGGGTTTAGAAATGGCTTGATTCAAGGAGCCAAAATGATGTTTATTAGGACTTTGTTTCTCTATGTTACCTATCACTGCTTCCTCATGTTTTGTCTCCATCCTTAGGCAGACTGTCCCTCCTGCACTGGAATGATGGCTGCCACAGACAGACTGGGACAATATCCCCAGTAAAAGTGAAAACTTCCATTTCTAGCAGTTTCCTGAAAAGTCCTGGGCCTGCTTCTCATTGGACCAATTAGAGTCACATAGCCATCTTTGATGTTCACGGGATAGAATATTCTGGGAGGGTTATGCTTGGGTCATTGAAGCAGGGGTCAGGTACATCCCTTTCTCTAAACACAGGACTTAGAATGACTTAGAATAACCAGAAAATGGTGAGTTGACACAGGAAGGCCAGTAATCACAGATGTGCACTAGGGAGGCCAACCAGGATCTGAACCCAGGGTGTTTTATTATTATTATTATTAATCCAAGCTCATGATAACAATCATGACTTGATTCTTGAATCAAAATATTATATATATATCCCCTTCAAACTATATATACACACACACACACACACACACACACACACACACACACACTTGAATCAAAATACTATACTATATCCCCTTCAAACTAAAATGCTCCCTTCTCCAAAAGTTTTTATCCATTGGCTAGTATTGCTCTCTCCTCAATAAAAAATAGCATGTATATAGTCTGAATCATTCCTTTCAGCAAATTAATATGCATTTTTGCAGTTGATGCCTATTTCTTAAATTCAGAATAAAATAACGAGCATCTCAGGAGTAAAGACCATCTTTTCTTCCTCTTTTGGATAGTGCACATTGCAGGTTGACTAATGTGAATCACAGCACAAATATCCTTCATGTACACAATGTTTTATATTCTTCTGAATTTATTAAGTACATCTTTACTTCAAAATAATGAGAATTGTTTCTTTTCTAATAAGTCAACAAACAAGCATCCTTAGTCTTCATAGGATACCACACTCTAAAAAACTGCTCAGATGCTTAATATCACACAGATGTTCTCAGAATTTAGGTGGTATTCTCAGGAAATTATGATCGTTGTTGACGTTTATGAGCAAGTCTTGTATCTTATATATACTTGCTGTTTAATATGTGTGGCTTTTTAAACAAAGAATACATTAAGTATTTCAGAAACAGCCTAAGCATAGTGTCTCTGTCTTTAGTGGTTAGAATAAAAGTTTGGATTCAGACAGGCTTAGATTCCAGTCTTGATAGATATGTGGACTTGGATAATCTCAATGTCACTGAGCCTTAAATTTTAAAGTTTGAAGGGATGTGGTAGGATTTATAAAATAATATATGCGAGGTGCCTAGCTCAGAGCACAATGCATGTAGCTGCCCAATAATAAATGGCTCCTTCCTTTTCTTTTCTCTTCTTACTTTTCCTGTCATGTAATTGTTATGGCCATTTTAGTATACTTACTTATACCTTCAAGCACCTGTCTGGGACAGTGAAAGAGGTCTTACAATGTCAAGGCTACACATGAGTTCAGTGCTCACTTCGTAGAATACACTGCTGTTGCCATACTTGTGTCAACATACCATGACCCTGCTTATTTGGGAATGAAGAAGAGGAAGGCTACCTAACCCTCATTAATGTCCCTGGTTAATTACTTATTCAATGTGAAGTACTGACCTCCTCTTTGAATACAACTTTGAAACAGATTTTTCTTAAATTACTTTGATGAACATTTACTGAGCATTTTTTTTTTTTTTTGTAGAGTCAGTCTGTTTGGGCTCACATCCCACTTCTGCCCCTTACTAAATCTGTGTCTTGAGCAAGTGATTTACTTTCTTCATCTGGAGAATGCAGTGATCATAGTGCCTACCCAAGGGGTGGTTATACAGATTTAAGGAATTAGATGTGTAAGGTGCTATGAGCAATACTCAATAAAAGTTAACACTTAGTCATCATTATCAAGTGTAATATGAAGATGAGTGAGAATTTGTCTTTATTCCCTAAGTATTCCCATCTAATAGTGGAGGGAAAGAGACATAACCCAAATAACTCTATTGTGATCTAAACTGTGTGCTAAAACAGAGGAAAGGGAATTCCAAAAATGGTGAAGAGGAAATTAATTTTTACCACATTACCCTTATCTACCTGAGGCACAGTGATCTTTTTCTACTGTTGAAGGATTAAAAGAAAGTGATGTTATTACTTGTTTATTCTGCAAAGTTTATTCTGTAGCATGTAGTCTTGAGCTGTGTCACTTTTTTCATAGACCTGTCAATTATCCCCAACAAGATGGTAGTTTCCTTGTCATCAGGAACTGGTAGACACTTGGGCATTTGTTGAATTGAGTTAGTAAAAATCATGTTTTAAAAAGCCTAACAAGGAAATTCTGAATTTAGTAATAAGCTGGAGAGCTAGTCTTAATTCATGGGATATACAAAACCAAATCTTTGCAAGGAGAGCCTTTTGCATCTGGATGGCTACAAATTTGGGGGTTTATTTTGAGCTGATCTATTAAAATAAGCAGTGATTGTTTCTGAAGGTATTCAGCAAAGCTATTATTGTTGAATTTGCTCATAGAATTAATTTTTTGGGCATTGCTAAGAAAATATTTTGATGTTATTTACATACGACAAAATAGCATAAGTTTGAATCAGGTATCCCCAAGATCAAATTCTGAGTCCTCCTACTCCTCATGTGTGGAAACTTTTCTGAGCCTCCAAATCTTTTTCTATGGAATGGGGCTATAATAACCACTTTACTTGTTATGAGAAGTAAATATGATTATGCACATAAAGGATTTATGTAGCAAGTGCACAATAAATGTAAGTCATAATAATGATAGTCCTTTATTGCTTGGGACAATCATGTTCATATTGTTTATCAATTCAGAAATAGTTTTCTCTATAGGTTGATTAGACACCTTTTGGTCCTGGGAACAAAGAGTATGTCCACAAAGGGCCGTTTTCCCTAATGTATTTCTAACTGTTTCTGAAAATTACAGAATAACTTAAGTACTTTAAGGGGTAGTTCCATCTGTTCAATTTTTAGATCAAATAAGGAATGAAAAGAATGTATGGAGCACGGGGGACCCAGTAATGTCTCCTTTGATGTCTTATTGCTTCTCTTCTTTTTACGACCAGGCATTAAATTTTACAATTTTTTTAATCCTTCCCCAATGCATTGACTATTACTAAAAACTAAAAGAGTGTAATCTTGAAGTTAAAAATGGAGAATCTGGAGCCATATTTCCAGTGTGACCTTGGGCCAGTCACTTAGATGAAATGTGTGCCTCAGTTTCCTCATCTAGAAAATGAAGACGGGGCGCCTGGGTGGCTCAGTTGGTTAAGCGACTGCCTTCAGCTCAGGTCATGATCCCGGGGTCCTGGGATCGAGTCCCGCATCGGGGTCCCTGCTCTGCGGGGAGCCTGCTTCTCCCTCTCCCACTCCCCCTGCTTGTGTTCCCTCTCTCGCTGTGTCTCTCTCTGTCAAATAAATAAATAAAATCTTTAAAAAAAAGAAAGAAAAAAAAAAGAAAATGAAGACAATAACGGTATCTATCTTTTAGATTTTTTGCAGACACTAAATAAGTTAATGGACACAAGGCCCCCTAAATAGTTCTTCACACATAGCAAGTGTCATATACGTGTTAACTATTATTGGTACTCTCTCTTCCTGAATGAAATATGTTTTCTATGCCTACATCTCCCCCTAATATTTTTTCATGGCTTTCACAGTTTTTTTCCACACCTACAATATTTCCTTAAATTAAATTCAATTTTTATTTAGTTTTATATTGAGCATTTATATAGATATAAAATCATGAATGCTTTGTGCTTTGTATATTTTTATCATTATACATGAAATAATATATATAACCTTAATAAAAACAGTTGTCTGTGTATCACATTCCCTCGCATACTGCCAGTATTATATATACCACATTTATTTACAGTCTGTGCCATTTGCTTGAAGCTTCAAATTCAACCCCAGACTATCTATTTTCAATATTATGCAAAACTAGGAATATATATTAAGAGAGAGCAAGAGAAAGAAGTGTGCTATAAATAAAGCCATACTGATTATAGCCATTTATTATTAAAATCAACCTATGTTCATATTGCTTATCTATTCAGAAATAATTTTCACTACAGATTGATTAGACACTTTGGTCCTGAGAACATAGAATATTTGTCCTGAGAACATAGGTCCTGAAAACATAGAATGTTTGTCCATGAAATATAGTTCATATAGAGAAAACATACATACATATATGTACACGTATACATATATGTGTGTGTGTGAGAGAGATAGAGATAAAGCTCTAGTGAGGCCTTAAAGACATGCGAAATGTGAATAGATTGTGGTGTACTTTTCTTTGTAACATCACATGGTTCATACTGGAAAATGTTTAATATTTGTGTCTATATGATGAACTTTAGCAGTAGCCATGAAAACACTCTTTAATGGTGATAAGTTATGGATTTATCCTCTTAAATAGCACTGTGGTATCCCATCTGACCTTAAGAAAATACCAAGAAATTCTCTAGAAGTAGAACTATAAAATGATAACCTCTTAGAATGACAGCTGTCTCTGTAAAGGATCAGCTAATCCTTTACATCTCTCAGTAGAAATCCATAGCTAACTATTGTTTAATTGGTGAATGTGGTGTGACCTAATCATCTCGATGAAGTCCTTCCAGAAGGTTCATCCCTTGGGATAATAGGAATGAGCCTGAGGAATAAGCAATTAATTGCAGAAAGATAATGAGCAGGGTTTCAGTCAGGCTGAGGGGAGATTCCATTGAGAACTTAAATCTCAAGGTTCTGATTTATCTACTTTATTATTAATTAAAACAAAATATTAAGCATGACACCAAACTAGGTACTTGCATAGTGCAGAGTTAAAAAGAGACAAACTTAAAAATGAAACTTAGTCTCAATTTGACTATTTCAGATACTTCATATAACTGGAATCATGTAGTTATTTGTCCTTCTGTGACTGGCTCTTTCACTTAGCATAATGTCTTCACAGTTCATTTATGTTGCTGTATATGGCAGGATTTCCTTCCTTTTTAAGGTTGAAAAATATTCTATTGTATGCTATACCACATTTTCTTTATCCATTTATTACCCATCAGTGGACATTTAGGTTGTTTCCACAACTTGTCTATTCAGAATAGTGCTACAGTGACCATTAGGGTGCTAAGATCTCCTCAAGATCCTGATTTCAATTCTTTTGGATATGTACCCAGAAGTAGAATTGTTGGATCATATGGTAATGCTATTTTTAATTTTTTGAGGAACTTCCATACTGCTCTTCATAGTGGTTGCACCATTTTGCATTCTCACCAGCTGTGCATAGTGTTCTCTTTTGTCCACATCCTCACTAGCGTTTGTTTTCTCTTGTCTTAATGATAGCCATTCTAACAGGCATGAGATAATATCTCATTGTAGTGTAGGTTTGATTTGGTTGGTAATGTTGAGCAATTTTTCATGTACCTGTGGCCATTAGTGTGTCTTCTTTGGACAGTTGGGCTAGTCATAAATGGACTTTATTATGTTGAAATACATTTTTTATACACCTTGTTTATAGAGAGTTTTTTTTTTTTTTTTTGGATCATGAGAGTGTTGAATTTAGGGGCGCCTGGGTGGCTCAGTACGTTAAGCGGCTGCCTTTGGCTTAGGTCATGATCGCAGGGTCCTGGGATCTAGCCCCGCATCAGGCTTCCTGCTCAGTGGGGAGCCTGCTTCTCCCTCTCCCTCTGCTGCTCCCCCTGCTTGTGCTCTCTTTCTATCTCTCTGTCAAATAAATAATATCTTTAAAAAAAAGAGTATTGAATTTGTCAAATGCCTTTTCCACATTTATTAAAATTATGTGATTTTTGTCCTTCACTTTGTTAATGTTTGTTAAGTAATTTCACATTAATTCATTTGCAGATGTTGAACCTTCACACATTCCAGGAATAAATCACACTTGATCATAGTTTATGATTCTTTTAACATGCTGTTGAATTTAATTTGCTAATATTGAAGATTTTTATATCTATATTCATCAGGAATATTGGCCTGTAATTATCTTTTCTTTCTTTTTTTTTTTTTTTGTGTCTCTCTAAACTGATTTTATTTTCAAAATTGAAATAGAATTACATAGAGCAGAAAATGTTTAGGCCAAACCAAAACCATAGACAAAGACCAGAACACCCGCCTCATACACTGTGATACATGTTCTCTGGTCCAGGTGAAGGCATTGTTTAACCCAGGTGTCTTCATGTGAATAGTGGGTGAGCTAAAATGCCAGGGATCATGAGGCTG
This sequence comes from Neomonachus schauinslandi, assembly GCF_002201575.2. Classification (NCBI taxonomy): domain Eukaryota; kingdom Metazoa; phylum Chordata; class Mammalia; order Carnivora; family Phocidae; genus Neomonachus; species Neomonachus schauinslandi. Next base: position 97,533,695 of record NC_058409.1, on the reverse strand, counting down.
CAGAAATCAGGCAGTTGGAGCCCTATTTGTAAATAGTATGTAATTATCTTTTCTTATGGTGTTTTTGTCTGGCTTTTGTACAGGGTAATGCTGGCCTCAAAGAATGAATTTGGAATTGCACCTTCCTCTTTAATTTTTTGGAAGAGTTTGAAAAGGATTGGGGTTAATTCTTTTTTAAATGTTTGGTAGAATTCACCAGTGAAGCCATCTGGTGCTGAGCTTTTCTTTGTTGGGAAGTTTTTGCTTACTGATTCAATCTCCTTACTTGTAATTGGTCTGTTTAGATATTTTATTTCTTCATTGATTCAGTCTTGGTAAGTTGTATGTTTCTAGGAATTTATTCATTTCTTTTAGGTTATGCAGTTTTTTGGAATAAAATTATTCAGAGTAATCTCTTGAGATCTTTTTAAATTTAGTTAATTAAGTAGTTTTATTTCTGTGGCATCAGTTGCAATGTTTACTCTTTCATTTCTGATTTTATTTATTTGGCTTTTCTCTCTTTTTTTCTTAGGGTTTTCAATTTTGTTTATCTTTTCAAATATCCAGCTCTTCATTTTGTTGAATTTTCTGTTGTTTTTTTATTCTCTATTTCATTTATCTCTACTCTAATCTCTCTTATTTCTTTTCTTCTGCTAACTTTTGGTCTAGTTTATTCTTTTTCTAGTTTCTTGGGATGTAAAGTTAAGTTGTTTGAGATCTTTCTTCTTTTCTAACATAGGCAAATTTACCACCATAAACTTCCCTTGTAGTACTACATTTGCTTCATCCTGTAACTGTTGGTATGTTGTATCTTCTTTTTCATTTGATCTCAAAATATTTTCTAATTTCCCTTTTGATTTCTTATTTGACCCATTGGTTATTCAAAAAGTGTGTTTAATTTTCACATATTTGTGAATTTTCCAGTTTTCCTTCTGCTACTGATTTCTACTTTTGTTCCATTGTGGTTGGAATAGACACTTGGAATGGTTGCAGTCTCTCTCTCTTTTTTTTTTAAGTTCTGTGCTCACTTGAGGAGAGTGTATATTTTGCTGCTGTGGGGTGGAATGTTTTGTGTATATTCGATGCCAAAATGTACAGGAAAAACACTTTTTTGTCTTTTTAGTCACAGAATACTCTATACTGCAAATGTGTATATGTGTGTGTATGTGGGGGGGGGCATTCCTCACACCAACCACTTCTATGATGCTAGTTGGGTGTCCTACAATTCAACTCAATTTTGACACTATCTACATGGAGTTAGCATCAGATCCCACAGGTTAAGGGCTCAGTCCTACAAGCCTGCTCCTTCTCATTTCAGATGCCCATCACAAGTCCAAGTTATCTGTACTTCTGACCAACTAGCTATAAATTGGAGGTTCCCATGACTCCCTCCTCAAGTTTGATTAATTTGCTACAGTGGCTCACAGAACTCAGGAAACAATTTATTAGCAGATTACTCATTTATGTTAAGAGGATATAACTCAGGAATAGTAATATGGAAGAGATGCATAGGGTATGATGGGGAAAGGAGTATGGAATATCCATGCTCTCTCCAGGTGTGCCACCATCTCAGCACCCCCACATATTTACAATGCAAAGTTATCTAAACCCTGTCTTTTTGGGTTTTTATAGAGGTGCCATCAAATAGACATGATTGATTAAATCATTGGCTCAGGTGATTAAATCAACTTCCAGACCCTTTTTCTACCCTGGAGTTTGAGGGGTAGGGCTAAAAGATCCAGTGCTTTAATCATATGGTTAATTCCTTTGGCCACAAGCTCCCATTCTTAGAAGATATCCAAAAGTGACATCATTAACATAAACTCAGATGTGATTGAAAGGGGCTTGTATTCTTCAGGTACATAATTTTTGTAAATTTTCTTTTTATTGAAATTCTCATTTTGTTCTTATATTGTTCTCCTGATCTCAGTATCTTCATGATGATTATTTTGAATTCTCTGGGAAGTAAATAATATATTTTTATTTTTTAGGGTCAGTTTCTGGAAATTTATTTTGTTTCTTTGTTCAGAACAATTTGCCTGTTTCTTCATTTTCCTTGACTTCGTGTTGGTATGTGCATTACACAAAACAGCCACTTCTAGTCTTTGTGGCTTGACTCATGTAGGAGAAGACCTTCAGCCATTAGCCTGGCCAGAGATTCTGGGGCTCTCAAACCTTTCTGCTTGTCCAATCTGCTTTCCTTGTTTTTAGTGGCCCCTGACATCTAAATTTTGCTGGGACTCATTAGCACTCTTAGATAAGCAAGACTGAAGCCAATTCAGGCAGCCCTCAAATAACTTGGGTCATTGGATGCTCTGTCCAGTTCTTTCCCTCTTCAGGGAAGAAGCTATGAGCTTTTTTTTTTTAGTTTTTATTTATTATTATTATTATTATTTATCTGCTCACACTGTGCTGTGCCAGGGGGAGTAGGCACAGTGAGTGCCAGACCAAACCGTCATCTCTGTTCTTACTGGTCCCAGATGGCTCTAGTATGCCATATTCATCAGTGCTCTGAGAAAGGTGAGACAGGGGCCAGTCATCTGGGTATCCCCAGAAAGAAAAGTTGAGGCTGAGTGGAAGAAATCTTTTCCTTATAGGAGAGACTTGTGATATTTATAGACAGAAGGGATGGGATGAGAGGGAGTTAAGAAGTTAGGATGCAAGATAAAGTAGCTAACTGATGAAGAAGGTTTCAGAAGTAGAATAAAACCAGTGACACACGTGTCAGACAAGGACTTGGAAGACATTAGGATCAGATTTTTCTCTAATAAATGAAGGAAAATGATTGAAAATGTTAGTAAGACTAATCTTACTGACCTCCCCTGTTCTTCCATTGTTTGTTTCTTTTGTGATAAAATTGACTTGATGAAAGCATAAACTTTGAACATGTAAGGCAACTGGTCTACAGAATCATTCAGATGTGGGTAACAAGGATAAATATGTTTTAGAAGTGAGCTAAAGAAACGGTGTGGATCAGAGCTTGTGTTCTTGTACTGTCAGCAAGAAACATCAAGTCATGTGTTAAGTCCAATTGCAATTATATAAGCCCCAGGAGGTAGCATATTTACATGTTCAACCAATCCATGGTCTTGCATTCCTTTAATATTTTATTAAAATTATGAGGTTTATCTCACTTATTATAAGGACACCTCAAATCTTTTTTATAAAGTAGTAGATGAACCATGAGCAAATACTGAGGATGTTTCCAAAATAACTCAGTTATGAGAGAGATGGGGCTATATTACTGATTATTTAAAAATGATGAAAAATTAGAAGAGTTACCATAGGCCTTTGTGTACAGTCTGGATATCTTGAAGATGAGAAAAGGCCTTTAGACTTGGGCAGGCATCTGCCGCAGAGCAGTGGCAGCCTGAGAGAGCACAGAGAATCCTGTGGCATTCACAGATTTGAAGCCTTTTGTGTGTCATGGTTTGCTTCAGCAATTCAGTAAGCCAAGTTCAGAATCTCCTAAGACCATTAAACTCTCAGCCCTAATTTGTTCCTCTCCGTGGTGAAATTACCCATAATGCTAAAAGATACAATCCCCCCCTTGATATGGTCATGAATGGACTAAATCCAAAAGCCAACGTAACTGACATGAAGTTTAGCACTGTCCTTTCTAAGAGACTAAGCACTAGTATAAATCTCTAGACATGAAAAGACATAAGAAAATTATTTTTCAGAGTCTCTGATTAAACACAATAAATTAGTTAAGTGCTACCACTGAGATTTGTGCTGTAGGAGCATAGTTCAGAACTCCAGTGAGAGCTTGTTGGAGATCTTAAGAAAGAAATAAATTGTGTCGGAGAGAGCCTTAAATTTCTGCAAAGAAATAAAATAGACTACAAGTATTTGAGAGACAAGAGAAGCTATAAATGGGATTTGGTTGTTGTTGTTCTGAAAATGTAAGGGGAGGGTCTTTATTTTGCAGGGAGGCTCAAGATAACATTCTAAGGGCTAGAGAGAAAGTTCGACCATTAAGTAGACAATAGCATTCTCCAGGTATGAAGCCTCCAGACAGGAGTCTGGCCTATTTAAAATAGAGGAATCACAACACCCTTTTGAATACAGTCATGTCATGTAATTTCTTTTGCTTTCAAACATACCTTTACTGACTTACTACAGTAACTAGCTGAGAATAAACACCCCCTACTCATCTTTTCTTCCCCTTTATCAATAGTATTGAGGTGGTTCTTTGTAGCTTCCTTTAGTCCAGACTTTAAGTGTTCCTCCTCCCTGACCTCAAGTCTTTTATTCCCATAATAATGATATGGGAAGACACTCCTTTATTAACTTTCTATAGGAGCTGAAGTTCCCATTGGCCATAATTGCTAACCAGAGTTGAAGGCTTAGCAATTAAATCCCCCATGAAAATATACGAATAAAAGTAGAAATGTTATGGGCTGAGTTTTTGACTAAACTTCTGCCAGCTCTTGCTATGTTCTATGAAGAGATGCTGGCATATTCAATAAATCTCAGCTGGCTGTTGTCCAGGAGAAATGATCACCAGCCCTTTGAAGGATCTCTGGCTTCTCCTTAGGAAAGGGAGGGGAGGAAGAATCATTCTGGTTCATTCGGAGTTGTGCATTATACTTTAAATTAAAATATATGTTTCACCCATTTAGCAGTCTGAATAATAAAAGCTGTATACAGCTGCAACAACTCTGCTCTATGCATTTTAATGACTGATTTGTGAATATACTAGAATTATAGCTGCTATTCAAATATTTTCCTTTTTTAAGAAGTCACAAATCCCTCCCTTTAAAAATGCACAGACAAACACTTTATAATCTTTTAATAATTTGTACTAAAGGGTTTTAAAGCTTAGAATATGTGGAAATTATTTGTTTTAAGACCAGTAAATAGAATGGGCTTGTCAATATGGTATTCAAATAACTGTCAAAATATTTGGAGTGTCTCCAACGAAAGGAACCTAACTCGATTTCTGCATTCAAATGAATTCTAAATAGAAAAAGTGATATACAGTTCAAAAGGAAGCATTAGACTATAAAGCACCTTTCCATTTCTCTAAGGAATTGTGATCTACTGCTCAAATAGACTTTTAAATGGTTGCTGAGTTTTCAGACTTCTCAGATGTTCAGACTTAAATCAGTCTGAACTAGTTAAGTAGAGTCACAATTAGAATTGTAATTTCTTTTCTTTCCATTTTTAACCAATTGTGAAGAAAGCTAATAAAAATGGAAAATGAACATCTGCAACCTTTAATATGGTAACTAGGTCTTAGAAGGGTGAAACAATGCTTAATTAACCTCCAGAGGTGGTTTTGCTAAGTGCAACGCCGGTTTTGACATAGGAGCTCTGTACTTTTTGTATGATGACCCATAAAGCACAAACCGGAAATTTTCTCTGATGGGTTCTAAAAACCAGGAGATTTAGATTCAACTTATAAGAAAAAAATGACATGTTATGGCAAAGGTTAATAATATGATATCCTTAATTTCCTCATAGAAACTTACAAAAGTGTCTATTAGCTAAGCAGCCAAAAGCTTAGGATGCTTATGATCAATGTAAGGAAATTCCCAGTAATTTGCCATTAATTCAGAAGTCCATTCTTAGGTTGGAAACATGAGAGTAAAGCATGAAGTTCTCTGAGATCTTTGGCAGAGAAAACGAACAGAAGTAGTCCCCCATAATTATCATTTGCTCATTTCAGCCTCAAATAACCCTGTCTCTTACCATTGCCCCCAGAATCTCATTTTGTAAAGCATGGTTTCAAAAAATGTTTTTGGATATTTTTAAAAGCTGGAAAATAATGTTTTGTTTCTGAATGTGTTAATGGTTTATAGCACTGATGATTCAGACTTCCATCTTCCTAAGAAGTCTTTTGTATTTGTAAACTGATCTAAATATCTGTTATGAGGATTCATTTAGAAATGCCCATTTGGAATTGTTGTTCTGGAACAGAGATCATTAAACTTTTTCCATGAAGGACCAGAGAGTAAGTTATTTGGGCTTTGGGGACTTCTGTCTGTGACCAAAACTGAACCCTGACATTTAATGCAAAGGGAACCATAGGCAATACATAAACATGTATGTGGCTGGTGTATTTGGCCCATAGGCTGTTCTAGGGCAATGATTCTCAACTGGTGCTTGTGTGTGATGGGAAGGGAACTTTGGGAAGTTCATTGGATGATAAATATTGAGAGAATCTGTACTGGAAACTTTCATCTTTTTTCCTTAAGAAAAGTTAATAGGAGATCCTTTTTTTCCCTGAAATAATAATTTGGTGGGGTTTGTAGTTCATTAAAAATTGCACAAATAACATAAATGAGAGTAAGAAATCACTTTTAATATTACTACATCATTAACATGTATAATATAAAATAGTGATATCCAATAAAAATGTCTTATGAGACACATATGTGTTTCAAATTTGCTGGGAGCCACATTAAAAAAGCAAAAAAAAAGGAGTGCCTGGCTGGCTCAGTTGGTAGAGCATGCGAGTCTTGATCTCAGGGTCATGCGTTCAAGCCCCACATTGGGTGTGGAGCCTACTTTATTTATTTATTTTTTTAAAAGATTTTATTTATTTATTTGACAGAGAGAGACATAGAGAGAGGGAACACGAGCAGGGGGAGAAGCAGGCTTCCTGCTGAGCAGGGAGCCCGATATGGGGCTCGATCCCAGAACCCTGGGATCATGACCTGAGCGGAAGGCAGATGCTGAACAACTGAGCCACCCAGGCACCCCTGGAGCCTACTTTAAAAAAAAAAAAAAAGCAAAAAGTGAATTTAACTTTAATAATGTATTTTATTGAACTCAATATAAAATATTATACTATGTAATCAATATTAAAATGTATTATTTTTTAAAAGATTTATTTATTTGAGAGAGAGCAGGTGGTGGGGGGTGGGGCAGAGGGAAAGGAAGAGAGAGTCCCAGGTGAGCTCTGTGCTGAGAGTGGAGCCCGACGTGGGACTTGATCTCATGGCCATGAGATCACTACCTGAGCTGAAATCAAGGGCTGGACTCTTAACCGACTGTGCCACCTAGGCCCCCCAATATTAAAATTTACTAGTTGAGTATTTTACATTATTTTTTGTACAAAGCCTTTGAAATCTGGTGTGTGTTTTATTCTCACAGTAGATTTCAGCTTGGACTATTCACATTTCCAGTGGCCGGTGGCCACATGTGGCTAGTAACTACCATATTGGACAGCACAGGGAAGGAACATACATGTTATTTACTAGATTATTCACTGGATTATATTTTGAGAACAAGTGATGTAGGACATAGGACAGATTAATGCTGTCTTTCTTCTCCTCTATAACATTGAGCCTTGCAGCAGCCTAAAACATCTTTCATAATTCAGCATTTTGGGCAGTCACTGCCAAATCAAGAAAGCTGGCTTTTAGGATGAAACCTCTCTGCCAGTCTGCATAGAGACCATAAGATGGGTTCATCACGTAATTGGTCATTTGAAATCTCAGGTCTCATTTCAAAGCGTTATTTTCTTTTATTTGCCAATGAGGAGTCAAAAATTCCAATGCCAGGAGAGACCAGGGAGATAGAAAGGAGAGAGTCCATCTGGGTGAAGACAGTAGATAGTGATGGGATGGACCATCTGTGGCAAATGGCAAGTATATGCCCTCCTTGAAGTCTCCACGCTCCTAAAACCAAGCACTGTGTCACCAAACAAAACACATCTGTAAGGCCACCACTGGTATCCAGACCTATTTGTTTGCAGTCTTTGGCTACACACACTAGCCTAAAGATGTGTGGCTATTCCAAAAGAATTAACATTTTTGGATTATAACAGTTTAGTCTTGTCTAATCTTTGCCAGTCTTGGGGTCCAGCCTCACTCTCCCTCTCCCTTTCTGTCCTGTGTTTGGGGGGCGGGAATCCTGCTTGAGTCTGTCACAAATTCCCTTTGCTGGCAACTCTACCTTTATTTACCAACCAAGAAAAATGCCCATCTACGAAGCCTTCCCAATCTCTTGCAAATGTTCCTAGCCATACAGATCCACAAATCTAAAACTCAAAAAGCTCTGGAAACTAAAAGCTTTTAAAAACTCATCTGGTAATAAAATTTTACCTGATTTGAATTCATTTATCAGCAGAATTTGACTTTGCTGGATATAATGTCGGTAATCAAACCCAGGCAGTCTGGCTTAGAGTCTTTAGCACTGTGCAAAAGCCTCTCTAAGTTTTTGTTATGGGACCTCCTTACTTGACATTTAATACATAAATGTTCTGTCTCCTGAACTAGAATTCCTGCTCCTTTAAGGCAGTTTGTCTCCCTGATGGTTTCTACTTGGCAAAGGTCAATATAGCAACCTTTGTTGCAAAGAATCAATGAGATTAAAGAGTTAGGAATTTCAGGAAATTACTATATAAATTCTGTAGATTATGTTCCCTTTTGTTCTGTCTTCTACAAAAGCTTATTTAACTTTGCATGACTTGACAATTTCTAAACTCTGCCTCCGTCAGTGAAAATAAGCACAGACACAACCATATGTGTTATCACTTCAACTACAAAGAAGATGAGTTTTGCTTTTGGATCCCATGTGTTAAATGTTTACTCTGAGCTATGTAGTATGTAAAAGCTATGTATGTCTTACTTCAGTTTATCCCCTCTAGTTTCTGGGGGGATGCTATTATTATTCCCATGTTACACATGGAGATTGGGAGATGTGTGATCATGATGATAGGAAGTGGTGAAATCGTTTTAAAATTTAGGTGGTTTGACCCCAGAGCCTATACTTTTCCTTATTTTTCTTCTTTGCCTCTCCCTTTCTTCAGAGACTACTTTCTTGGATGCTGCTAGAGTTACATTTCTAAGACAAGTTACTTTCTAACTTCAGTCTTTCTTTCTTCTCACATCTGTTGCCTCTCCAGTTTACCTTGGAGGACTTGCGAGTCTCTGAATATTTCATCCCCTCACCATAGACAGTACTCATTAATTCTCATAACAATATTATGGATTTGTGCTATTGATGTTTCCATTTAACAGATTACAGACAGAATTGAGACCCATAGACATTAAGTAATTCACTCAAATTCACATAGATAATTTGTGGCTGAACTGGAATTCAAGTGCAGGTCATCTGATGTAAAATCTCACACCCTTACAGCCCATATTATTCTGCCTCTCACTGAATTAGTTTCTAGAATTTCATCATTCTAGGAGCAAATTATGATTATTCAAAGGAAACCCTAAAATAACCCATAGAACTTCTTTTAATTGAACTTCCTGCCTGACTCAGTGAAGAAACATGAACTTAATTGAATATTCTTCTCAGATTCACTAGGGGTATTTTTTTTGGTCTTTGGATCTTTGTGCCTCTGTTCAGCCTATACATTTCATTTTCAAAGCCAGAGTCACTTCCATTTAATCATATTTATCAGCAAAACACAGTCCAAGTCACTAAAATAAAAACTGAATGAAGTAAGAGGACAAAGGTTGAATAAAAGAGTTCTGAACAAAAGTCTTTTAACCACAAATGGTTGCCAGATTGGGGATTTGTTTTTCAAAAGTGATTAATCATAGCAATCATTAGTAAACAGTAATGCACATTTGCATGTCACCTCTTTATGTATTAAACAAAGATCAGATCAACCCAGCCCCAACTCCTTCTGTTTGACAGTTGGAATATTTTTTAAAGAACATCAGTGTAGTTTAAAAGACTTTATGAGCTCTCTGATTGATTGGAAGTTTAAAAGAAGAGCAGGAGGCTTTTTCCTTTCCTTGGGCTTAAGTCCTGTGGGGATGTCTCCAGATCTTCAAATAATTTCCTCCAAGGGAGAAAAACTCCAGTGCTTACAACATGCAACCTCAGTGCCTGGGGACTCCCTGTCACCTCATGTTGGAAGTGTTTGGTGAGCTATGCAGATCACGAAGATTGGGTAATAAAACCCCACCACTGTCCAACCAGGGAAATCTATTACTCACCTCTTCTATTAATAGAGTTAGAGCTTCGATTTCACACTGCAAAAAGCTCAGATTTATTTTGCTTACTTGAATCTCAAAGCTTGAGTGGTCTCCGATTTGGGAAATGTAAATTCCGCTTCCCTTTAAACTAAATAATAGTTCTATTTATAACACTTGTCATAGCCTTTATACTCCTTTTCTGCATATAAAATGCTGCAATACATACACCTACTCTAATGTTTCTAGTAGGGTATGTTTAGCACACTGATTTATTAGAAAATGGGAAAAAAAAGAACCATGCTCACCTAGGAGTGGGGGGAGGTGTTGGAGAACTTTTGCCCATTCCACTCACTTACAAATGAGAGGTGAAAATCCATCCTGTTCACTTATCAATTCACATGGAGCCTTTTTTGTTGTTGAGCTGTTTGATTTGATAGCAGAAACGTGCTGAGGGTTTTGTTTTAAGACAATTCCATTTCTCAGGATGCCTCCTACCTTTTGTGTATCTATCATTTAGAAAAACGGTGAATAGAAGCTAAAGCAGCTGATAGCCAATTCCAGTTCCCATTTTTATCTGTGGAAGACAGTTTCTCCATTAAAATGGTAACAGCTAAATGCAAAACTAACCTAACCAGCCATTGGGTGGCACTGTTGCTCCACTGAGTTCTTGGTTAAAGACCATTTCTCTTATACTAAAAAAGGAAAAGAAATGAAACTTGATTGCACCTTAAAGAAAGCATTGTTTAAATAAAACAATTGGCAATCCTCTGCTTCTTTGATTCTTTTTGTCCACTAAACCACCCTTTGACCCAGGAATGACAAGTGGGTTTCAACTGAAATGCCAGTATCAACCCTTTGATGGATGCTACCTGGGGAATTGTGTTGAGAAGGATTCTGATGCTATATCCAAGCCAATGGGGGAGAATATTATAGTTTGATTAGTGGTGTCTGCTGTGGGCAAAGAATTTTGGAATAGTGACATACTTGCCATTCTTACTTTAGCCTACATTTTGAATTCTACATACTGAGGACTTATGATAAGAATAAATTCTGTACTACTATTGGGATCAGTTACAGAAAATATGAGTGGAATATTAAAAAATGTTAGAGTAGTGACAGGTGATATGTTGAGAGTCAGAACATTGGAGCGTATTGTTCATCCTTGATAATGTGTACAAGGTCTGAATTGTAAGTGTTCTCTATTTTTGCCTTCTCTAATCTAGCCAGAGTTTTAAAGACTGTGAGAAAATGGGGTCATTACCACAAGAAGGTTAATAGTTTTTGGCTGGCTGGTGCTAGAGGGTGGAAACCAAAAAAAGATGTCTTTATCACAATATCAGAACCTCAAAGCCCAAAGTGTGTACTCATCTTAGAGTTAAGAAAAAATGCTGTTTATTTGATTTCAGATCTATTGTGTGTTTAAGATTCATCATGAAAGAAACTATGACTGCCACATATATATGATTCTATGAGTCATTAAACTTTTTTCTACCTCCCCTAAAAAAATCTTATAATACTCTTTGACACTGAGGTATGTATTGAATAGGTTATGCAGTAGTGTTTTCTGTGACGATGAAAATGATCTGTATTTGTGCTGCCCAGTAGGGTAATTGCTAGCCACATATGGCAACTGAGCGCTTGAAATATGGCTACTGTGATTGAGGAACTGGATTTTTACATTTTATGTAATTTTAATTAATATGAATGTAAATGTAAAGAGCCAAATGTGGCTACTTGCTGTTGTATTGGACAGTGAAGTTCTAGCCATTGCAGAAATTACTAATGCTGGGGTTTGAAGAATATGCAACCTATTAAACCAGTTGGCTATCATATAAGGCCAATAAGGTCCAACGAGGATAGTTAAGGATTATTAAGCATTCATGATGTGTATGGCGCTGTTCTAAACATTTTACTTATTTAATATAGCCAACAACATATGTTTAAAAGCTTTTATCTCCATTTTATAGATGAAGACATTTATAGCAAAGTGATAAGCACTAAAATATAGATAGATCCCCATCTGGGATGTGTTGGCCCTTCACACTGGCTGATAATTTGGTTTCCTTTCCAACAAACATCGTTTGAATGTGTATTCTTTTTTTTTCTTTTTTTAATTTAGAAAGGGGGTTGAGTTTGTGGTTGGAAGAGGCAGAGAAGGATGGCCTTGGCATCTCAGACCCCACTCTGTAAACAAGAGTTCTCTTTAGAAAGCAGTGTAATGGCCAGTATGTTCCTTCGGAGGCCCATCATCCTCTCTACCATCTAAGTAGCTTATTGAAGTACTCCCTCTAACTAAACAAACTCCTTTTTGGGGAGGTTTTCTGGCAAATACAATTTCCTCCAACTTATCGCATTTACAGTGTTGTTCTAACATCTTATATATATCAGTGTCCTGGGCAATCATCTGTACCTGACTCAGGGGATTGGACAGTTAAGGTTCTGCTTTACCAAAGGATGGCAAAGCTTTACTCTATGGCAGAAAATTAGTGAAGTTTCTGTATTAGACAGAATAATGCCTTCCCCACAAAAGATGTTCATGTCCTAATTCCCAGAACCCATGAATATATCACTATACATTGCAAAAGGAACTTTGCATATGTGATTAAGTTAAAGATTTTGAGATGGGAAGTTTAGTCTGGTTTACATGGGGTAGGCCTGATATAATCACAAGGTACTCTATAAAACAGAGGCACAGATCATAGAGGAGAAGGCAGTGTGATGATGGAAGAGAGAGATATGAGAAGATGCACCTTGATGGCTTTTAAGATGGTGGAAAGTGCCAAGAGACAAAGAATGTAGGTGTCATCAAGAAGCTGGAAAAGGAGAGGAAAGGGATTCTCCTCAAGAGCCTGCACAGCTGTTCTGGACTTCTCACTTCTAGAACTGTGAAGTAATAAATTTGTATTGATTTAAGTAATTTGCTGCAGCAGTATTAGGAAACTGATGCAGCTTCTTAGGGTGACTTTTGAACAGTCTGACAGGATCGCGAGCATTGTCAGATAGAGAAAAGAAGGGTGTTCAGCCAGAGGAACCAGCAAACTCAAAGGCACAAAACTCCAAAACAGCATTCAGTGCACTGGAATAGTGTGTATCTCAGGTAGCCTAAACCTTAGGTTTGTCTCAGGGGAGTAAGAGGCAGAGCTCTGGTGTCATTCCCAGAACTCTGTGGTTTCTGGGAGGATTCTGGTTTCAGTGCTAATCACTAGCATTATGAGACCAATACTGGTACCATGCTTTCCTCTTCTGGACCACACGTGGACCTCTGGAGTCTCCTGTGGTTTTGCTCCATGTGTTTCTCTAGCCGCAGAGATCAAGGAAAAAAATCCATAAATATGTGCCACAGGATGAAGGATTCAGAATAAAGGTCACCGTTAAAGAATGCTAATGAAGCACAAAGCCTCTTGCTCAAACCAGATTATCTCTTATTTGTATCTGAGTTGGTGATATGATTTATACAAATAGGATGGCAAATTTGGGCCTTGTAAGGGTTGTTCAGTGGCTCTGCTCAGTGCGATTCTTCTCTAAGGCCCACAGAGTAAAGTTTTCTCAGTGTTAGAAAATTATTTGCTTTACTACCTGGAGTATGTACTGTCACACTTGATCATTTCAACTTTCGTGGTGTTCAAGTGCTGATGTGAGTATTTAAGATATTAATAGCGAAAGTAGAAAGAATATTTACATAGTTCATAAAAGGATACCCTGTACTTCCTTTGTGCATTTTACAGCTCTTCATCACAGTGCAGAGTGGATTCCATGGTGCACTAAATTTTATATTATCTCTGACTTGCACCACAGTCAAATGACCACGCTGGTTTTAAAACTTCTTGAAGCAAATCACCCATTGCCACTGATACTAAAATGAAACTTCTTCCTTAAATTTCAATAAATCCCCCAAATGTTATGCAAATTGAAAAATACCTCTGTCAAAAGACTGTCAGATAACACCTTTGATTCCCAAGGACTATTTGTAAGCATATAGAAACATCCAGAAAGAAGTAATAAATTGTTCTAGTACACTGTTCTGGCAGCCATTAATAAATCAATATGAAGGGGAGTTCTGAAGGGCAAAATGTTGCTGTCGGTGGGTGTCCGATTTAATTTTTCTCTAAATTAATATTTCGAATATGATAAGTGAGCTGGCAGGAACAGATTTCATGATTAATTCTATGGAGTCAAAAATGCTTTGATGGCACTTTAATAGCTGCTCCACTGATCTAAAAGTGCCTGAAACGGGCTCACGTGGGCAAGCTCACAAATTGCATGATAATGTGGATCCCACCCAAGGAGGAGATTTACTTTTTATTTTCAAATCTCTGGCATACCTTGGGATAGATGTGTTTCATCATCCAGGCAGAGACATTTTTATAGCATTCTGGGCCATGGCTGAATGATACATGTGGTATGAGTGAGCAGAAAGTGCCATTAGAACCCTTCTGTAAGTCCTGCGTCCCTGCAGCCACATAAATCATAAATCCTTATGATGGAGTCATTGCTCCCCTGAAAATGAGGGTTCCTACAATAAAAATATTCTATTTTGAAAGGGCCAGTGAGATACATACAACCTGAGTGCTTACTTTAGGGTCAACACTGACATGTAATTGTTGTTAGCATGGTAGGCCTATGTTCACATGAACTGGGAGGCTACTACTGAAATTCTGTATTGTTAAGTTTATTGAGTGTATCAAGAGTTTTGCAAAATGATGCAACTTAAAGGATATAGGCAGCAGAGTACCTACACTCATGGAGCTTGTATTCTAGCTTGTGAGGCAGATATATTAACACCATATGCAGGAGGGCTAAATGGAGAATTGAACAAGATGCTTTGGAACCATATGGGAGAACAGAATTAGCTCTGTCTGCAGCTTCTATGTTTTATCTCAGTCTTAAAGAATGAGTAAGACTGTGATGGGGTTATACCTGTATTTTCAGCAGAGAAAATAGAAGAGAAATTCCTAAGGCTTGAAAATTCTTGGACTATTTGGAAAGTGGTAGGTAGTTCAGCATGATGAGGGCACAGGGGTTTAGAGGAAGAAAGGAGGCAGGACTAGAAACTTGAATTCAGTGAAGGGTTTCGAATGTGATGTTAAAGTGAGCCATATTCCTGGGCAGTGGAGATTCACGATTTTACTCTAAAAAGAATATTTGTTCTTGAGAATTCCACAGGGAACACCTCCCCATAGGAGAGAACTTGCATTACAGTTTTCTTTCATTAAGTTCCAAGTAGATCACAACCACCACCAAATAAATGTTTTATTATTGAAGTATGCATCTTGAGGGTCCCAATGTAGAGACATGTCTTGGGCCTAGAACTAATTTTTATGAGCATGTGTTCATTCTATATGGATGAATAAAAATGATGAGAAAATGATAAATCAATTCCTTTACATCAATTCCTTTACTTAGAGTATTTTGAATATAGGCTAAACTTTCGAAGTTAGAGGTATACTTGGTCATTCATATCTTACCAATGCCAAAGCAAACATGAAGGAAAAGCATTCCCATGTCCAATGTTCTTTCAAGAAATCTATGTATTATTTAATTTATATGATGGTTGGGTAAATTTGGGTAAATATAGTCTTACTATATCTTTTTATAGGGACAGAAAAATAAAAACTAATAGCTTTGAGTAGTTCACCCACACTTAATTTTCTTTCAGTCTGCTGATTTACTTACTTTTTCCTTTCTTTGCCTTTGCTGTTTCAAAGTACACATCAGTAATGTTTTAAGATTATTTATTATGCATTGACATTAAACTTTTGCTATTAAAATTCATTGGGACCCTTGAAAACTGATTAAGTTCAAGAGATTTGTGTGAGAAGCCTTTGTTCACTCTTCTTTTGTTTAATATTCTTCATATATATATTATCATTTACTCATTTTTTCACTCTTCTCCCAAGGACCCCCAATAAGTTATTACTTAAGAATCTCCTATATTTTTTGTTTCACTGGCATTTCTTTTTTTTTTTTTTTTAAAGATTTTATTTATTTATTTGAGAGA
Source organism: Neomonachus schauinslandi (assembly GCF_002201575.2). Taxonomy (NCBI): domain Eukaryota; kingdom Metazoa; phylum Chordata; class Mammalia; order Carnivora; family Phocidae; genus Neomonachus; species Neomonachus schauinslandi. Next base: position 97,517,825 of record NC_058409.1, on the reverse strand, counting down.
GAGAATGAGAGAGAGAGCACATGAGAGGGGGGAGGGTCAGAGGGAGAAGCAGACTCCCTGCTGAGCAGGGAGCCCGATGCGGGACTCAATCCAGGGACTCCAGGATCATGACCTGAGCCGAAGGCAGTCGCTTAACCAACTGAGCCACCCAGGCGCCCCGTTTCACTGGCATTTCTAAGCTTCTGGCTACAAATCTAAGTTTGTGTGTGAATTAAACAGTAAGGGAAATATCTAGACTCATATGAATGAATCTCTTGTCATTAGTTTTAGATGTAACAAAAGTAAAATTTAAAGATGAAAATTGTTTTTGAACTGTTCATTCAAATTGGTCTTGCCCATTGATGATTACCTGCCTGGGATGCAGGTAATGTAGGATGTGTTCCTATTTTTTTAAGTCATTTTGATACCTGAAATTCCTCTATCCAAGCTGAATAAATTCAAATGTTGTCTATAAGACACTAAACCCAGCCACCTCTTTCTGGCCATTGGGCACACAGAATGTGTTTCTTCAGTTTTCCAGAGTTGTTCAGACTTACAGATACTGATTTCTTCTGAATAGGCCCCTAAGACACTAAAGTGTCAAAGCGGAATGCTAATTTATTAATTTACATTTAGAAATGGAACTGTCAGGAGGTCCAGATATTGTTGTGATTTAGCACATTCTCCCAATTAGGACTTGAAATAGCAGGATGGTCTTCACAATCACCCTCAAAATCACATGAAAAATTGCACATATACATGCAAGCTTTTTTTTTTTCCTTGTGGAGTGGGCCAAAGCTTTCTTTAAATCCTGAAGTCAAAAACCCATACAATAGGTGACTTCAAGTGAAAACAAGTTATTGAAAGATTTCTTGACAAGCCTAGAATCAGAAGAAAGGAAAGTAGTTAGAAAAAAGTAAATGTTTAATGGTACTGGCATCATAAGGTACATCTTCCAGGGCAAACAGGGCAACTGTGCCTGGCAAGGAATCCTCCCTCAGCAGATTTCCATGTATATACTCCTAGGTGTTTGGTTTTGAGATATATCTTCTCTAAGGCTTACATGGCTGATCAAGATCTGTTCTGTTCAAAAGTCTTTCCTGATGTATGTTGCAATCTTCAGTCTAGTTATATTCAATTTTTGTAAGCCTGAGAACTCTTTAATATCTTAACGGTGATGTTATTAGCTAATTTATTGAATATTGGTTTTATATTTTCAGTTTCAGAAGACAATCTTTGTTGTCTTATTTCTACAATTTGGCAGAGTTAGAAGTCAAATCATCATAATATCAATTGTCCACAAAGAAAAAAAAGTACAGCTTTGATTAACTCTGCTCCTCATTTTGAATTTATCTATCCCTTTGTACCTAAAATAGTCCTGTCAGATTTGTAAATTTTAATTGTTTTTTTTTATTATTATGTTATGTTAATCACCATATATTACATCATTAGTTTTTGAAATTTTAATTGTTTTTAAAATGTTCTTCCTTGGGGTGCTTGAGTGGCTCAGTTGGCTAAGTGTCTGATTCTTGGTTTTGCCTCAAGTCATCATCACATGGGTTATGAGATAGAGCCCTGCATCCAGCTCCTCACTCAGCAGGGAGTCTGCTTGGGATTCTCTCTCCCTCTGACCCTCCCCCTGCTCTCTCTCTCTCTCTCTGTCAAATAAATAGATAACTCTTAAAAAAATAATAAAATGTCTTTCCTTCAAAAGAGATTCAGATCCAGGAGGCACAGATATATCCCCCGACAAAATCAACCCAAAGAGGTCAATAGCAAGACACATAGTAATTAAAATGACAAAAAAGCAATGTTGAAGAAAGAATTTAAAAGCAGCAAGAGAAAAGAAAACAGTTACATACAAGGGAAACCCTACAAGGCTATCAGCAGATTTTTCAACAGAAATTTTCCAGGCCAGATAGGAGTGGCATGATAACTAAGTGCTGAAAGGGAAAAATCTGCAACCAAGAATACTCTATCCAGCAAGGCTATCATTTGGAATAGGAGGAGAGATAAAGAATTTCTCAGACACACAAAAGTTGAGGGAGTGCATGAGCACTAAACTAGCACTACAAGAAATGTTAAAGGGGACTCTTGGAGTGGAAAGATCATAAGTAAGAAAAGTAGGAAGCACAAAGGCAATAAAATAAAAATATCTGTAAAAATCAGTCAAGAGACTCACAAAAGGATGTAAAGTATGACACTGCATACATAAAACGTGAGGAGAGGAGTAAAGAATGGGTTCAAACTTAAGTGACCATTAACTTAATATAGACTACTATATGCATAAGATGTTGTATACAAACCTAATGGTAACTGAAATAAAAAAACAATAATATACAGAAAATAAAGAGAAAGGAATCTAAGTATATCACTAAAGAAAGCCAACTTATGGTGAGAGAAGAGAGCAAGGGAAGAAAGGAGCAGAGAAGATCCACAAAAACAAACCCAAAACAAATAACAAAATGGCAATAAATACATACTATCAATCATTACTTTGAATATAAATGGACTAAATGCTCCAGTCAAAAGCCATAGGTTGACAGAATGGATTAAAAAAACAAACAAACAAGGGGCCTAGTCGTTAAGCGTCTGCCTTCGGCTCAGGCTCAGGTCACGATTCCAGGGTCCTGGGATCCAGCCCTGCATCAGGCTCCCTGCTCCGCGTGAAGCCTGCCTCTCCCTCTGCCTGCTGCTTCCCCTGCTTGTGTTCTCTCTCACTGTCTCTCTCTCTCTGTCAAATAAATAAATAAAATCTTTAAAAAAAAAAAAGACCCATCTATATGCTGCCAACAAGAGACTCACTTCAGACCTACAGACACATGCAGATTGAAAGTGAGGGGATAGAAAAACATTTATCATGCAAATGGATGTGAAAAGAAAGCTGGGGTAGCAATACTTGTGTCAGACAAAATAGACTTTAAAACAAAAACTGTAACAAGAAACAAAGAAGGACACTATGTAATCATTAAGGGGACAATGCAACGAGAAGACCTAACAAATATTGTGAATATTGTAAATATTTATGGACCACCCAAATATATAAAACAGATAATATCATTGCTTCTAGCAATAATGAGAAAGGAATATTAAAACTTCTTAATGTGACTGTGAATTTATTTTTAGAAAGTGCCAATTTTTGTGTTATGAATTCTCAGATTATGATATTAGGTGCATGTAAATCTAAAATTTTAAATCTTCCTGGTGAATTTATACTTTTTTCATCATGTGGTGAAACTCTCCAGTGATTTTTGTTTTAAGATGTATTTGTTATTAGTATAGTAATCCCAGGATTCTTTCAGTTATTATTTAAAAGATCTATCTTTTTTTGTCATTTTACTTATATTTCTGTATCCTTAGGTTTTAGCAAAATGGTATAATTTAGATCTTTTTTCTTATTTTCCGGTTGTCTTTTAACAGCATTTATCCATTTAAATTTACTGTAATTGATAACATTTGGTTATTATTGTTTTTTAACATAGTAGACATGGTGTCCAAAAAAATAGAAATCCTATAAATGATTGCAGTTGTTTAAATGATAAATACAAAGTTATTATATAAATTATTTTTGTATTTAAAATAGTAATTTATATATTATAAAATATGCTATAATTATGCCATTAGATGCTTTATTAATAGTTAAATATAGGGCTAATTTTGATTATTTCTAATAATTGCATTGTAAGATTAAAATTACATCTTAAACTAAAATATTTAGGAATATTCATAGAAGTGGAATTGAAGTTTGCATTATATAAAAGTGTTTTGAAATTGTATTTCCATTTGTCAATTTTTTTAAATTAAAATAGCAGAGTTATATAAAAGGCAAGGAAGAATTATACAAATACTTCATTTTTAGGAATAAGTATTTTGGGGGGCGCCTGGGTGGCTCAGTTGGTTAAGCGTCTGCCTTGGGCTTGGGTCATGATCCTGGGGTCCTGGGATCAAGCCCTGTGTGGGGCTCCCTGCTCAGTGGGGAGCCTGCTTCTCCCACTCCCTCTGCTGCTCCCCCTGCTTCTGCTCTCTCTCTCAAGTAAGTAAATAAAATCTTTAAAAAAAAAAATGGAATAAGCCTTTTTTGATCTTTTTCTCATATGCTGTTAAGATACTTATCTTAGATCCTAAAATCAGATAGTGAAAAGGCAAATGTTTCTGTGAAGTTTCTTCACATTTATAAAACTCTCTCTAATCTAAATAGTGTATCACTGGATAGGGCAAATGATGAAAAAAACACATACCCCATGAGTCCTGATGCTAATTCTACATTGCTAATCTCTTCAAGAGGAAGGTATTTTTCACTGCCTAAGACTTAAAAAATATTTCCATTCTCGCATCTGGTTTTAATATACTGGAATAAAGACTGATAGTTCCCTAATTTTCATACAAACATTTTTAGAAGAAAAAGAAGATATCAGTGTTATCTTTAATAAAACCAGCAATTGAACAGTATTTGAATGTTTCAGGAAATACTACCAGATACAGTAAGTTTCACAGATAGCAATGGGTTAATGGTGAGGGAAGAGGAAATTGAATGCAGAACTCAGAGAAAGCCAAAACTGGACCGTTCTCCAAGTAAAGTGCATACCCTATAAGGACAAAACCCAGTACGAACACGAAGGGCATGATGGAATCATTCGAGTATACACTCTTAGCCTGGAAGTCCCAAGAAGCTGAGTGTGAACAAGAATTTTGTAGGAAGTAGTATATCAGTGACAGAGAGGGAAGGAGAGAAATCTTGGACTGTGAGAAGGGCTAACTGTCAGTATGGGGTTGTTGGGAAATATTAAGGGAACTCAGAGTGTTTACTGTCTTAGTGCATAGGATCTGCTGCTAGTCTGTAACATATCCCTGGTCTCCTTTCCCATTGGATCTCCTTTAAGTAGATGCTCCAAGAAGTCCTCTCATTAAAAGAAATCATAAGAATGAAACTTTAGTATAAATAAAAGCTGTTTCTGTGTGAAGATAATATAAGAAACCATGAAGAAAATAAGAGGAAAAAATGACAGATGAATATATTCTTCATAAACATATTGCAATGGGACATGTAAAAATTGTGAAGAAATATATTTATATTTAAAAATGTATGGCATCAGTCAATAGTGTAAAATAAATACCCCAACTAGAGTTTCAAGAATTAAGATAAAATGTATCAAGATAAAAGGAAGAGATAAAATGTGAGCTTTCAGAGCTCAGAAAATAAAAGGAAAAAAATCAAACAGATAAATGCAGTTTGAAAACAGTGCAAAGAAGAGATACTGCTGAAACTCTACAAGGGAGAAACAACATTTTTACAATTGGTGTTCTGAAAAAAGAGTAGAATAATGGGGTAGGAAAAATACATATATATTACATGAAAATATTCTATAAGTAAAAGAGGACTTAAATTTATAATTTGAAAGAGTAAAATGTATATCAGAAAATATTTATCTAGGAAGATGAAGACCTATTGGATTTCAATGAGAAAGAGTCCGTTAGGCAACCAGGTAATTAATGATCAAGTCACATATGGGGGTAGTGAGTAATCGGATGTGCCCCATACTACTAATCGCAGGTCTTTTTTTTTTTTCTTCTTCCAAGTTTTTGTTGCAATTCCAGTTAGTTAACATACAGTGTAATATTAGTTTCAAGTGTAAAATTTTGTGATTCATCGCTTACATACAACACCCACTGTTTATCACGAGTGCCCTCCTTGATACCCATCACCCATTTAAGCTATCCCCATGCTCACCTCCCCTCTAGCAATCCTCAGTTCTCTATATTTAAGGGTTTGTTTTATGGTTTGTCTCTCTTTTTCCCCCTCTGTACATCTGTTTCATTTCTTAAATTCCACATATAAATGAAATCATATGGTATTTGTCTTTCTCTGACTTATTTCGCTTAGCATAATACTCTAGCTCCATCCATGTTCCTGAAAATGGCAAGATTCCATTCTTTTTTATGGCTCAGTAATATACATTGTATATATCTACCACTTCTTTATCCATTCATCAGTTGATGGACATTTGGGCTCTTTCTATAAAATTGTTGATAATGCTGCCATAAACATCCGGCTGCATGTATCCCCCTGAATCTGTATTTTTTAAAAAAATAGATTGTATTTATTTATTTGAGAGAGGGAGAGAGAGCACAAGCGGAGGGGAGCAGAGGGAGAGGGAGAAGCAGACTTTCCAATGAGCAGGGAGCATGATGGGGAGGAGGCGGGAGCTCAATCCTAGGACCCTCGGATCATGACCTAAGCCTAAGGCAGACACTTAAAGTAACTGAGCCACCCACATGCCCCTCAAATCTGTATTTTTGTGTCCTTTGGGTAAATACTTAGTAATGCAGTTGCTGGATCTTAGGATAGTTCTATTTTTAACTTTTTGAGGAAGCTCCATACTGTCTTCCAGAGTGCCTGCACCAGTTTACATTCGACCAACAGTGTAAGAGGGTTCCCCTTTCTCTGCATCCTTGCCAACACCTGTTGTCTCCTGTGTTGTTGATTTTAGCCATTCTGACAATTGTGAGGTGATATCTCATAACTCAGTTAAGAAATGGGCTAGAAGACATGAATAGACATTTTCCCAAAGAAGACATACAGATGGCTAACAGACACATGAAAAGATGCTTAACATCACTCATCATCAGGAAAATACAAATTAGAAATACAATGAGATATTACCTCATCACAGGTCTTAATGTCAGAAATCAGAGGAGTAGTGTCTAAAAGTCCACAGGAAGCAAAATGTGACCCCCAAATTTTATATTCATTTAAAATGTCACTCAAGTATAAAGATAATTTAAAACTTATTTGAATATTTAACAACTCAGGGACTATGCATTTCATGAGCATTTATAAAAAAATAAATTCTCAGGAAAAATTTAAGCCAAAGATAAAATTATTGAAGCTACTGTAGTAAAATGACTGCTGGTTAGAACTGATTTGTCCATTTAATTCTAGGACAAAGAGTAAAGAATTGTGAAGATTATGGTTACAAACAGAATGTAAATGTTAAAAACGCTAACAAGATAGAAAATGAGCTTAACAAATGTTATCTGGGAAGGGGATGGTAGAGAAGATAGTCATCAGAATACCATCTTTAATTTTCTTTAATTTTTATAGAGGGGATAGTAGAGAAAATGGTAGTCAGAAATGAATTTTGAAAGCAAGTAATCAAAGGATGGATCTATAAGTATATTAAAAAATATAAAGGTAAATATGAAAAAGATATTATCTACTAAAATGTACAAGAGAATTTGGAAAAATAGTAAATTCCTCATTATATATATGAGGAAGTAGTAAATATTAAAAATAGCATATTATCATGTACTTAATATGATATAAAGCTATACTTGTAAAAGTAAGCATTGATATTTTCTAGTTATAAACTTTATATCAGCTATAAACTTTAAAAGTCATCAGAAGGATAAATAAAATAAATTATTATAAAACACATATTAAAATATTCATGAAAATGGAAAGCATTTGACATAAAGTTTGCTGATACATATGTCCTATCAAAAATTGTAACTTCACAAAATTTAACTATTAAAATGAAAAGATACTCCAATTACATCAAAAGAAAATTAACCTGTAAACTAAGTATAAGAAATATAAAACTGCCTCAAAAAGATTCAAAGTAGAGATGATAACAGATATACCTAACCAAGGCAAGCCAAAGAAAGCAGTGTCATGATACTAAGATCAAACAAATTGAATTAAGACTTATCTCTCCTCTCACAGAAAAAACCACTGAAGAGAGACCAAGAAGACATTTTATTATGAGACAGGGTTTAATCCAAATGAAGATTTATCACTTGTAAACATCTACATATAAAATACCAAAGCATCAACATTAATATAACCAAAGGTAGAGGAAGTACAAAGAATAGTCAGGAACACATTAAGATTATGTCATTTTAATTTGCTTTTCCCACTCTTTGACATACAAATGGCCAAAAAATAAGTAAGGGTATGAGAGCCCTAAATCACATAAAATTTAATAATATAGATCTAATTGATATTCATTGGGCTTTATACCCAGAAATCTAAGAACATACTTTCTTTTCAGATGTGCAAGAAAGCAGTCATAAAAACTGATTTTATGTTAGGCCTCAAAGAAAAAGCTAAGTGCTCAAAAAAAATACAGCAAAAATTGTCTGATCACAATGTTGTAATAAAACTAAAAAGTAGTATCTTTACTTACCAGAGGAAAATTAAGAAAATTAAAAATAAAATTTTGAGTCACAGAAGCAATTGAAACCAAGATTACAGACTATCAGTCAGAGAAAGACAAATATCATATGATTTCACTCCTATGTGGAATTTAAGAAACAAAACAGATGAACATAGGGGAAGGGAAGGAAAAATAAAATAAGATAAAGACAGAGAGGGAGACAAACCATAAGAGAGTCTTAACTATAGAGAACAAACTGAGGGTTGCTGGAGGGGAGGTGGGTGGGAAGATGGGCTAAATGGGTGATGCGGATTAAGGAGGGCATTTGTTGGGATGAGCATTGGGTGTTATATGTAAGTGATGAATCACTAAATTCTACTCCTGAAACCAATACTACACTACATGTTAGCTAACTTGAATTTTTAAAAAATGGTAATGAAGATACCACATGAGAAATAACAAAAGCTATGCTGTGATGAAAATTCACAGCCCTAAACACACATTAACATAAGAAATAATTAAGACAAATTCAATTAAGATAAATATCTAATTTAAGAATTTAGGAAATAAACAAGATATATCAATACAGAGAAAGCAAAAGAAAGCAATAAGCATAAAAGTAAAAATTAGTCAAAAACTATAATATGAAGAAACCATTAACTAAAGATAAATAGAAAAGCAAAATAAGATATAGAGGAATAATACATATGCAGGTAAAAGTAAAAGAATTTTTTTGAAAAACAATTTTCTCAAAAGGAAAGGGCAAAAAGAGCATGGAGAAAAATCTCAAACTTCTTTAGCTAAAAAATACTAAGAACAGATCTAGTTAAATAGGTAAAATAAAAACAGGTAATAACAAATAAAATAAAATAGGTAAGCAGTCACATTGTCTGTCTCAGAACTTTGCTCTGTTATGGAAATAATATGTTATAGCCATTATAATATTTTTATTTGTGTTGTAATTTGCAACTTGAAAGTCAAATTTTAGTATTTTCTTTTTGAGATCTTACCAGATTTATGGTTACAAATAAACTAAAAAATATGTATATATGTATATATGTAACATATATGTATTATGTAACATTATGTATATATATATTACATATATATATGTTACATATAATGCTACATAATTCAGACAGAGAAATATCCTTTAATACCACTGTTCTTTATCCATGCTCTCCAAGCTCTTGTATTATGCCATTTCTAGGACTTCTAGATGTCTCATATTATTCTACCAATAGCTTCTCAACAATTTAAGAATAATTCTAAATCATAACTTCAGCACCAAACTGATCTTTTCTATTCATATTATAGGTTATACCTAGTATGACCAAAAATAATTATCCTGGGACAACAGGTATAAATGGAGACTGCCCTGGTTTGCCCCATTTATGCCTGTTGTCCCTGCATAATTATTAATAGCCACCTCACCCCCTTCATTTTACTTTCAAAAATACCTCCATTTGTTTGATAGATTGTATGATCATTTCATTTATAATACTGCTTATCAGGATAAGACCACACACTGAACAGTGGAGAAACTTCTTAGAACTTACTGCTGTCTCATTAACTGAGGTTGGAAAATGCTTTGTTTAGGGGCGCCTGGGGGGCTCAGTCAATTAGGCGTCTGCCTTCGATTTAGGTCATGATCCCAGGGTCCTGGGATCGAGCCCCGCATAGGGCTCCCTGCTCAGCGGGAAGCCTGCTTCTCCCTCTCCCACTACCCCTGCTTGTGTTCTCTCTCTCGCCGTCTCTCTCTCTGTCAAGTAAATAAATAAAATCTTAAAAAAAAAAGAAAATGCTTTCTTTATTTTCCACTCTTCTACCCATGACAGACATAGTTAATCAATCAAAGACTCTTTTCCACTAATCCTACATTCAGTTTCAAAATCCTATTCAGTAAATCATTGTATTAACAACTACCTTTGGTCAAAGATGGCATGAGTTTAGAAATTCTTTTGTCATCCTTGTGTGGTATATTATGTTCTAGTGCCGTATCTTCAGTTAAGTGGAGTTTAGTCCAGGCTATTTAAATCCAAGTATTTATTGAAGACATACCATATTTTAGACTTTAGGCAACTGATTTTATTATTGATTTTTACTTCAGATATTTAAAATTAGTCTTGTGTTTATGAAAGGATATGCATATACTTTAAGGTATTTAAATATATGTATAATTTTATCAAGTATAAGCAATTTTATGGAAAATAACTGTCCTCTTATCCAATTCACTCAATTATTTTCTAGTCTTTTTTTTTTTTTTAAAGATTTTATTTATTTGACAGAGACACAGAGAGAGAGGGAACACAAGCAGGAGGAGTGGGAGAGGGAGAAGCAGGCTTTCTGCCGAGTAGGGAGCCTGATGTGGGGCTCAATCCCAGAACCCTGGGATCATGACCCGATCCAAAGGCAGACGCTTAACGACTGAGTCACCCAGGTGCCCCAGTTATTTTCTACTCTTCGGGTAATTATTTTCCATCTGTTTAGTTCATTCATATTTCTGAATAATATATGCTATTTCCCCTTTTAAACATTATCTGTTGAATTTCCTCTAAAGAATATCAGCATTTCATCTATTGCTTTTTCTCTGCTCCAAACTGTTCTGCCTACATGCCTACACACTTATACACATATTCCCCCTTCCTAAATACAGATTTCCAACCCTCTTGGCTTCCCTAAGCAGCTGTGTCATAAATTCATTAGATCAATATTAAGCATTTACATTATTTGACTATACAAATGCTATTCTCAGTTGAGCATGGTAATGATTAATTGTCCTTTCTGGCAAATATTTGTTTCCCCAGAATTAATTTTTGGTTCCTATTTATTTGCTTAGCTCTCTGTGAACTTATCACAAATCCAACTACAAATTCTTCCCCCAGTTGTGTGTGTTTTCTGTTAATATGGAAGAAGGCATTGGGTAATTTATCTGTCTCACTGTAAAAGCAGCTTCGCTTCTCCTGGTCCATCATGTGTTCCCATTTAGACTTGTTTTCCAAACATCTACCCAGCTGTGGTCTTGAGTGTTTCATTCATGATTTCCTGGGGACTGATTCTTTTTTTTTTTTTTTTTTCTCTTTTTGAGTTGGACCTTCTGTTTCCTGCATTTCTTGCCTTCCTCTTTCTTGAATTACATGTTCTTGGAGAAGCCTATTCTGGTAGTTTTCAGAGAATGAACTAATGAGAAGTGTTTTTTCTTCTTCTTTAATTAATTAATTAATTTGGTTGTAGCATATCTGTACAAATCATTCTTCCACCTTTATACTGAAATTTAAGTTCAACCAGGTCCAAAATTAGAAAATATTTTTCTTTCAGAATTTTGAAGGCATTCTGGCTTTGCCATCTAATATGGCTGCTGAAAACTCAGATGTCATTCTGACTCTTCCTATTGTCAGAACTCTGTTTATTCTCTCCATAAGGATGTTTGGAGCATCTTCTCTCAATTCCTAGTGTTACAAAATTTCATGATGATATTATAGTGAGTGTCTGTCATTAGTGCCAGTATATTGTGTCCATTAAGCTGGTTACTCAGTGGACTTATTCTCAAAACTCAAATCCCTTGGAATTTTTTCTTGATTTTTAAACATTTCTTTCCCTCCTTTCTCTGTTCTTTCTTTGTAGAACTCCAAGTGTACAGATATTGGGCCTCTTGCTCTAGTTTTCTAATTTTCTTATCTTTTCTATGCTATTTTTCCATTTTTTTGTGTTTTGGTTCTACTATTAACACTTCTAATGAATCTGATATTTCTGCTATCATAGTTATTTACAAGAGTTTTTTATTTTATGAACATTTCTCTTTTATAACAGTCTATTATTGTTTCATCTAATATATTTTATCTTTCTAAATTTTTTTAAAGATTTTATTTATTTATTTGACAGAGAGAGCATGCACAAGCAGTGGGGAGGGGCAGAGGGAGAGGGAGAAGCTGCCCCCCGCCCCCCCAAGCAGAGAACCTGATGCCAGGCTCAATCCCAGGACTTGAGCTTATGATTTGAGCTGAAGGCAGAAGACAGACGCCTAACTGATAGAGCCACCCAGGCACCCCTGTCTTTCTAAATATGTTAATGTGACTTTCTAATTTTTAAAATTTATCTGCATATTTCTGTTTCTTTCATTATTTTGCATGCTTGTTTTGTTCTCTGTGTTTCATTACAAAAATTTCCTCATATTTGGTAATCCTTGGCTTTCTGCTGATTTCAACAGTGGGAAACTGAAAGCTGATTTGAGATTCTGAACTTTTTTTTTTTTAAGATTTTTTTTTTTTGAGAGAGAGAGAATGAGAGAGAGAGCACATGAGAGGGGGGAGGGTCAGGTCATTTATCTGCTGAGCAGGGAGCTCGATGCAGGACTCGATCCCGGGACTCCAGGATCGTGACCTGAGCCGAAGGCAGTCGCTTAACCAACTGAGGCACCCAGGCACCATGAGATTCTGAACTTTTGAGGATTTATCAAATGAGGTTTTAACATAAGGTCAATGGGCAGTTATAATGGTGAACATAAAATGTCAGTATTGTTAGATTCTCTCTTTCTTAGAATGGTCGGAGTGATCTCTTCTAACTCCTCTCTAGAATGCAAACATTCTGGAAGTTTTGTGTGAGAAAAAAGCTGGGGGATCTGACCTTCTGTGTATAAACATTTATTTCACTTTCCTTTCTCCTCCTTTTCTCAGTGTGATATTCCATCCTAACTGTACTTAGTATTGTTTAGAAAAACTTTTTTTTCCCGCTCAGAAGAGGTAGCCCTCTAGACTCATGTTGGTGTAGGGGAGATTTGGCAGTTAACTGTTTCATAAGCAGCTTCCTGTTTTTGATGCCACCTTTATCCCCACTTCTAGGAGTATGTGGTGTAACCAGTTCCTGAGCTTTTGTAGTTGTGAAGTATGGCTGCTTCCTAGATTACCTCCATGACTGCTTAGCAAACAATTAATTCTTTGTCACTTAGCACTCGTCTGCCTGCCTTCTAGTTCCCAGAGTTGGGGCTTTTTCCTTTTCCATTGTCTTTATTTTTATGGTTTTAGGCATTAAAAATCATTTGTTGTCATTCTCCTGGTTCTTGGAGAGGGAACAGAGATAAAAGTGTGTATTCAATCTACCATTTTACCTGCAAATCTCAACCTTGATTTTTAAACCTTTTTAAAATTGTAAAACCCTTTTAAAAATACAGAAGATTAAGATGCAAAATAAATGTAAGTAGGGATGGTCTGTTTTAGGGGGATAAGCCATGGATATAATTAATCCTGCTTTATATTTTTAAATACTGTATATGTTAGTGTGTTAACAAATCCCACCCTTTTCCTTATATCACTGAAAAGCTCCATTGGGCTGAGTGCAATTTATATATTTCAAACAAATCAGCAATTTTCAAAAATAATTAGGCAAATTACCCATAATCTTAAAGAATTTACAGTTTACTAGGACTACTAAAATAAGTATATACATGTTTATAGTATGAGATAGAGTAATATTAAGTCTCATTAAGGAATGAAAAATAGATTCCAGAGTGATATATAGATTCAGTGCAATCCCAATCAAAATCTCAGCGAGTTAGTTCATCGATATTGACAAACTGATTCTAAAGTTTATATGGAGAGGCAAATGACCCAGAATAGCCAAGAAAATATTGAAAGAGAAGAACAAAGTTGGAGGATTGACACTACTCAACTTTAAGACTTGCTCTAAAACTATAAAAATCAAGACAATGTGGTATTGGTGAAATAATAGACAAATAGATGATTGGGACAGAATAGAGAGCCCAGAAATAGACCCAGATAGATAAAGTCAGCTGATCTTTGACACAGGAACAAAGACAATACAGTGGAGCCAAGATAGTGTTTTTCAAGAAATGATGCTGGAATATCTGGTCATTCACCTGGAAAAAAGAATGAATCTAGATACAGACCATACACTGTTCACAAAAATTAACTCAAAATGGACCATGACATAAATGCAAAATACAAAACTATAAAACTCTTGGAAGACAATATAAGAAAAAAATACATGACCTTGGGTTTGGTGATGCCTTTTTATATGTAACACCAAAGGCACAGTCCATGAAAGAAATAATCGATAAGCTGGACTTAATTAAAATTAAAAACTTTTGCTCTGCAAAAGAGAATGTCCAGAAAATGAGAAGACAAGCCATTGACTGTGGGAAGATATTTGCGAAAGACATTTGATAAAGGACTGTTATTTAAAATACAAACAATGCTTAGAACTCAAGAATAAAAAACAACCTGATTTAAAAATATGCCAAAAACCTTAACAGACACCTCACCAAAGAAGATGTACAGGTGGAAGATAAGCATGTGGAAAGATGATCCACATCATATGTCATTATGGAAATGTGAGTTAAAACACAGGAAGATGCCACCATACCCCTAGTAGAATGGCCAAAACCCAGAACACTGACAATTCCAAATGCTGACAAGGATGTGGAACTGTCTCATAAATTGCTGGCAAGAATACAAAAATGATACAGCTATTTTGGAAGACAGTTTACTAGTTTCTTATAAAATTTGGAATTTACCCAAAGGACCTAAAGCTTACTCTACAAGAAAGTCTGCACGTAGATGATTATAACTGCTTTATTCATAATTGCTAAAACTTGAAAGCAACCAAGATGCTCTTCAGTAGGTGAATGCATAAATAAATTGTAGTATATTTAGACAATGGAATATTATTCAGTGCTAAAAAAGAAATGAGCTATCAAACCAAGAAAAGACATGTGGGAACCTTAAGTACATATTACTAAGTAAAAGAAGTCAGTCTGAAAAGTCCGCATACTATATGATTCCAACTATATGACATTCTAGAAAAGGCAAAAGTATGAAGACAGTAAAAAGATCTGTGGTTGCCAGTGTTTGAAAGGTGGGGAGAGATGAATAGGCAGAGCACAGAGGACTTCTAGGGCAGTGAAAGTATTCTATATGATACCATAATGATGGAAACATGTCATTATACATTTGTCCAAACTCACAAAATGTAGAAAACCAAGAGTGAGTCATATGTAAACTATGGACTTTGGGAGATATTGATGTGTCAATGTAGGTTCATGAATTGGAACACATGTACTGCTCTGGTAGGGGATATTGATGATGGAGGGTTATGCATGTGTGTCTGTACCTTCCCATAAATGTTGCTGTGCACATAAAACTGCTATTAAAAGTAAAGTCTTAATAAAACAATTACAATAACAGTCTGAAGGGAAAAATATGACGGACTAATTCCTGTGACCATATGATTAATAACAAATGACTAGCATACCACAGAAACATTTTTTAAAAGATTTTATTTATTTGACAGAGAGAGAGAGTGAGCACAAGGAGGGGGAGCGGCAGGCAGAGGGAGGAGGAACAGGTTCCCTACTGAGCAGGGAGCCCAATGTCGGGCTGCATCCCAGGATGCTGGGATCATGACCTGAGCTGAAGGCAGACGCTTAACTGACTGAGTCACTATGCGACCCCACAGAAGCATTTTTAGTAATAACAACTACCAAGAAAGAGCTACCTTCATAAATATTCTTTATTCTTTTGTACTATGCTTATATGTATAATATATAAGTACACTATATTATATTACATATAATTACATCTATTATTACATTAGATATATATACTATGTATACTATATGTATATTGTCTTTGTGATAGTATATATACTATATGTAACATATATACCAGCATATTATATGTATTACTTACACTATTTATGTATTATATATTATATAGGATATATATCATATTATATTATATTCTGTACACACACTAGCATACTACTAAGTAATAAAGTGCCATAGTTAACACACAAATATTTCTCATTAAGACATTAACTTTACCATAGAGTTGAGGTCAATTTCTGGGCTTTCTATTCTGTTCCATTGATCTATGTGTCTGTTTTTGTGCCAGTACCATCCTGTCTTGATGATGACAGCTTTGTCATAGAGCTTGAAGTCCGGAATTGTGATGCCACCAGCTTTGCTTTTCTTTTTCAACATTCCTCTGGCTATTCGGGGTCTTTTCTGTTTCCATACAAATTTTAGGATTATTTGTTCCATTTCTTTGAAAAAAGTGGATGGTATTTTGATAGGGATTGCTTTAAATGTGTAGATTGCTCTAGGTAGCATTGACATCTTCACAATATTTGTTCTTCCAATCCATGAGCATGGAACATTTTTCCATTTCTTTGTGTCCTCCTCCATTTCTTTCATGAGTATTTTATAGTTTTCTGAGTACAGATTCTTTGCCTCTTTGGTTAGATTTATTCCTAGATATCTTATGGTTTTGGGTGCAATTATAAATGGGATCGACTCCTTAATTTCTCTTTCTTCTGTCTTGTTGTTGGTGTATAGGAATGCCACTGATTTCTGTGCATTGATTTTATATCCTGCCACTTAATCTTCGACAAAGCAGGAAAGAATGTCCAATGGAAAAAAGACATTCTCTTCAAGAAATGGTGTTGGGAAAATTGGACAGCCACATGCAGAAGAATGAAACTGGACCATTTCCTTACACCACACAAAAATAGACTCAAAATGGTTGAAAGACCTTAATGTGAGACAGGAGTCCATCAAAATCCTAAAGGAGAACACAGGCAGCAACCTCTTTGACCTCAGCCGCAGTAACTTCTTCCTAGAAACATTGCCAAAGGCAAAGGAAGCAAGGGCAAAAATGAACTATTGGGACTTCATCAAGATAAAAAGCTTTTGCACAGCAAAAGAAACAGTCAACAAAACCAAAAGACAGCTGACCCAATGGGAGAAGATATTTGCAAATGACATACCAGATAAAGGGCTAGTATCCAAAATCTATAAAGAACTTATCAAACTCAACACCCAAAGAACACATAATCCAATCAAGAAATGGGCAGAAGACATGAACAGGCATTTTTCCAAAGAAGACATCCAAATGGCCAACAGACACATGAAAAAGTGCTCGACATCGCTCAGAATCAGGGAAACCCAAATCGAAACCTCAATGAGATACCACCTCACACCAGTCAGAATGGCTAAAATTAACAAGTCAGGAAACAACAGATGTTGGCGGGGATGTGGAGAAAGGGGAACCCTCCTCCACTGTTGGTGGGAATGCAAGCTGGTGCAGCCACTCTGGAAAACAGTATGGAGGTTCCTCAAAAAGTTGAAAATAGAGCTACCGTACGACCCAGCAATTGCACTACTGAGTATTTACCCCAAAGATACAAATGTAGGGATCCAAAGGGGTATGTGCACCCCGATGTTTATAGCAGCAATGTCTACAATAGCCAAACTATGGAAAAAACCAAGATGTCCATTGACAGATGAATGGATAAAGAAGATGTGTATATATACAATGGAATATTATGCAGCCATCAAAAGGAATGAAATCTTGCCATTTGCAACAACGTGGATGGAACTGGAGGTTATTATGCTGAGCAAAATAAGTCAGTCAGAGAAAGATATGTTTCATATGATCTCACTGATATGAGGAATTCTTAATCTCAGGAAACAAACTGAGGGTTGCTGAAGTGGTGGGGGGTGGGAGGGATGGGGTGGCTGGGTGATAGACATTGGGGAGGATATGTGCTATGGTGAGCACTTTGAATTGTGTAAGACTGTTGAATCACAGACCTGTACCTCTGAAACAAATAATACATTATATGTTAAAAAAAAGAAGATAGTAGGAAAGGTAAAATGAAGGGGGGGAAATCGGAGGGTGAGATGAACCATGAGAGACTATGGACTCAGAAACAGAGGGTTCTGGGGAGGGGGGGATGGGTTAGCCTGGTGATGCGTATTAAAGAGGTCACATATTGAATGGAGCACTGGGTGTTATATGCAAACAATGAATCATGGAACACTATGTCAAAAACTAATGATGTAATGTATGGTGATTAACATAACATAATAAAATTTAAAAAAAAGAAATTAGATAGAGAAATAGGAAATTACAGTGTAAAATGTTAAAAAAAAAGACATTAACTTTAGGATAAATTAAACAAGATTGGAGTTAAGAAACATAACTTTTGACTTAGTTGTTTGAATGTGCACTGACCCCAGATAATACCAGCTCAAGCAGAAAAAGCATCTGACCCATTCAGTATGCCATCTTCAGTTTCCACAAATTTCCTTAAGTAATAATCTACTGCATACTCTTTTTCTACACTTCTTGTCTACTAAATTTAGCAACATTTTTAGAACATAGTAGTTGCAACATCACATATAATGAAAAGCATTATTCAATTTCATAGGATAATCTCGTAATTTGCATATAGTTATTTATACTACAGATGGGCAAATGACTTGGTAGTATACTATATGAGAAAATAAGCTGCATGCAGATATTAAAAATGGCTTTCTTCTCAGAGATTCATTCCACTTAACCACTAAAGAAAGCCTATTAATTAGACTTTTGAATCCCATTAGGAAAAACAAATACCAATACTTAACTGCTCAAATATGACATGATGGAAAATTGCTAACATAATTAGATTTTTAATAGTGTTAATGACTCTTGTATCTTATTAATAAGAATTAAAACTAATGTAATATTATATGAAGAAAAATTGCCACTGTATGCTCTTCTATAGGGAAATGTAGCATGATTATGTCTATTTCCACATGAAGGGGTTTTAATTTTTATTCCCTTGCAGTTGTAATATAACTCACGTGTTCCTTGGCTTAATATATTATCCCTGACATTATGTGACAGAAGGTCCTACAAGTACACCATTTGGGTCTGCAGTCTCATTAGATATCCTAAGTCAAGCATGATGTTGATTCTGGATGTAAAACTATACATATTAAAGGTTGAAATGTCTTTTCCCTGCCCTTTTTCTCTACCTTTTTACAGATTATTACTTTTTTCAAAGCCTTGTTTCAACCCTTCAGTTTTCCCATTTATTAGCCAAATTACATTCCCTGTTTATGCCGTGCAATTTATCATTTTTTTGCATAGTCTCTCCCTCCTTAGTTATTCCATGGGCATAAAAAGCATGTTTTATTGTTCAGTATGTCTCATCAGTTTATTAATAAACCAGTATTCATTTAGCATCTTCTTTATGTCTATCATGTTGAAAACACTGGGTGTAATAAAAGACATTATTAAGAAAAGACATGATCCTTGTACTTAAGAGGATGTTTATTTTCTCAAATTATATAAATGTTTTAGAAATTTTTTTTAGAATATTGAAAGTACAAAATTAATACTTCTATGAATTCCTCCAGCAAGCTATATTCACCATCACATCTGCCACAAAGACAAATGGATGTTGATTTCCAAACCAGGTACCAAGAAGAATATCTGAGAAAATAGCCAATATTTGAGACAGGTGGCTTGCCAACCAATTTACAAACTCACCAAATACATACAGATTTATAAAAGAATGAATTGAATTACATATAATGTGACCAAGACAATATTTGTTCTCTTTCTCTCTCAGTACTGGCATGTCACTAATGTGATTCTATCAGCAGGTAGACATCTACTACTTAAAACTATGGTCCTTGGACCAGAAACATCAGCTTTTTGTAAGAGCTTCCTGGAAGTGCAGAATCTTGGGTGCCATCCCAGAGATTCCAAATCATGACCTATAGTTTAACAGAATCCCCAAGTTACTCTTAATGCACAGTAATGTCTGAGAAGTATTGGACTGCATTTGTTTAAATAAGGTGTAATATATGTGACCCACCTCAGCCATCAAGAACACAATGTTTATCTGAGAGCAATAATTTAGGCAGTTGTTAGAAACTGAAGTTACTTAGGAATAAAGTAATCATCAAAATGAAATAATTTGAAAATACATATACAGTGGTTCTCAACCATGGCTGTATATCTAGAGCTGCCTGGGGAGCTTTTTTTTTAAGTTTTTATTTAAATTCCAGTTATTTAATACACAGTGCAATATTAGTTTCAGGTGTACAATATAGTGATTCAAAACTTGCATACAATACCCGATGCTTATCACAAGTGCACTCAATCTGCCTGGGGAACTTTTA
The DNA here is from genome assembly GCF_002201575.2 of Neomonachus schauinslandi. Lineage (NCBI taxonomy): Eukaryota > Metazoa > Chordata > Mammalia > Carnivora > Phocidae > Neomonachus > Neomonachus schauinslandi. The sequence goes on along the minus strand of NC_058409.1, from coordinate 97,497,716 downwards.
AAATACCAATGCTTTGGTCTCACCTCTAGGGATTCTGATTTAATTTTTCTCATGGGTTTTTTTGTGCATCAGGGTTTTTTAAAAGTTCCATATGAGTTTTATGTGCAGCTAGTGTTGAGAACCATTGATAAAATATGAGAAGTTGTTGAGATAACTTGGGTTAATTAGTTTGAGGAAGTAGAGACTTATATGGATGATCATAGGACAGATTAATTTTGTGTAGCTCTAGGAAGCACAGTGGGACTAAGGAGAGACACTTAATGATTGAAGACCATTATAAGAAGAATCATGGTAATTTGAGCATATGGAACAAAAATGGGCATCTTCAAGGGCACCTATTGAGTTCAGGTAGAGACCACACAGCCAAAAGGCCTTCAGGGACACTATAGAAGAACACTCATGCATTTATCACTATGCATTGATTCAGTAGGGTACAGGATTGTCAGACCGTGTTGGAATAGAATAATAATAATGTTTAATGAGCACTTTCTTGCCGAGCACTTTAAATTAATTACTAGATTTCCTTGGACCACAATTCTATGAGGACAAGTCCTTTGAAACCAAGGCTTAGAGAATTGAAATAAATTACTTGAGATTACAAGCTAGTCAATAGCAGGAATAGGTTTCAAACCAGGATTTATCAGACCCAATATCCCATAATTTTAACCCCATATAGCTTCTACCATGATGCTCATGGATATTCAATTCTATGATTCTTAGATGTGCCATGTGGCAATCACTATACTGTTTACTTGAAGATCAAATTTAATGACCAGCATGGCTTATCTGAGCAAACTGCCATAAACATTAAAGAATATTTTTTAAATCACTTCTTCAAAGCTTAGAATATAAAATGTCATTGAAAGAACAAGACTGGGTTAAAGGACCTAGAATCTTAATTAAATAAGTTAGTAAATAGATAGATAGATAAGAGAACAAGTAATAAAACTAGGTAATTTGCAATACTAACACATTTTGTTACAATTCCTTTTGTCCCCCTTTGCTGTGATTGAAAGCATATTTGTTTTTACTCTTTTTAAAATTGTAATCTTTGTATTGCAGAGCTAATTATGAGTCACCCAAGTGTAACCAAGGAGTGCTGAGGGCTCCTGAAAAAGGACAAAGGAAATTCATTAAAAAGTAATGTTGAGCTTATAGTTTCAAAAGGTCATTAGAAATGCTAAACCACAGAACACCATTGTCTGAGCTGACATCAAATCCAATCATTTATCAGTCCCACGGTTCTGAACATTTGACCATCATCAGGCTCCTTAGCCCCCAAACAGAAAAATCAGCTGATTCTACAATGCGAACATAGGGTTAGTATGCCATCCTTTATCTATGATACACCATCCCTTTCCTCTGTCTCAGAATACCATGCTCAGTATGCATCCTAGGCACATGGCAGCCTGGGGACCTTCAGTTTTCAGCCTAGGTGTGAACCTAAGTCATCATCTTTATTCTTCTTTTCTCTGTGGAAAAACACTGAGAGCTGACTTTTGTCGGACTTTCATATGAGAACTTAAAAACAGGCATGATGTAAAGATCTGTAATCAAAAGGTGAATATTTCTATGTTTTATTCTGGTAACTCCAAGTACCCTTATTCAGAGACCTAGCATAACACAGCATAGTGCAGGATAGTCAACCATTATTGTAGGGAATTTGCTGCATGTATGAGGGGATCAGAAGACATTTGTTTCAGCATTTCTTCTGGACAGTCTAGTACCACTAACACTAAGATGCAGAGGCAATGCAAGCAAGAAACTTTTTCTGTAAAAAGCTAGATAGTAAATGTTTTAGACTTTGTGGGCCATTACAGTCTCTGTCACAGCTACTCAACTCTGTTGTAATGCAAAGTAGCCATAGTCAGTATGTAAACTAATGGATGTGGCTGTCTTCCAATGAATGTTTATTTATGGAACATGAATTTGGAATTTCTGGTAATATATACATACCACAAGATGTTCTTTTGATTTTTTTCCCCATTTAAAATGTGAAAACTATTTTCAGCTCATGGGTTTTACAAAACTAGGTGGCTGGCTGGATTGCCTACACTTGCTTTACGCTCCTAAGCACCCTTTGATTTCTAGAAGAGAAGTAGAATTCTCAATTTAATTCATTAGATTGATTGGTTGATTTGTTTTGTTTGCTAATTTGTTTATATCAAGATGCTACCCATATTTCTTTCCAACGGTATTTAGAAGTAAGAATTGGCAGTTAAATTCTCACCTCCCTTACAAATTTTAGGATGTTTTGTTCTAGTTCTATGAAAAATACCACTGGTATTTTGATGGGGATTTCATTGAATATATGGATTGCTTTGGGTAATATAGATGTTTTAGCGGTAATATAGATGTTGATGTCTTCAAATCAATGAACACATAATTAATATCTTTCCATTTATTTGTATTGTCTCAATTTGTATGGAACCACAACCTGCCTCCTCCAAGATAACCCCCCAAAAAACCCAACCCCAAAACCCTGAATAGCCAAAGCAATCTTGAGAAAGAAGAACAAAGCTCGGGGCATCATGCTCCCTGATTTCAAACTACACTACAAAGCTCTAGTAATCAGAACAGTATGGTACTGACATGAAAACAAATACATACATCAATATAATAGAATAGGGAGCTCAGAAATAAACCAATGCACATATGATCATGCACACATAATCTATGACAAAGGAGGCAGGCAAAATAGGTGAAGGAGATGAAGAGGTATAAACTTCCAGTTACAAAATAAATAGTTAATGTGGATGTAATGAACGGCATAGGGAATATAGTCAATCATATCATAATAACTTTGTATGGGAATCATTCATGATGTATAAAAATATCGAATCACTATGATGTACACCTGAAACTAATAGGATATTGTATGTCAGGTTATATGTCAATTAAAAAAAAATTCTTACCTCCCTTGGGAGGGCCCTGGTTTTGATTCTTGGCCAAAGTAATACAACATATACTATAGTAAATGGCTTTGGAATATAAAGTCCTGAGTTTGAGGCACTCCTTGCCCATGTGACTTTGAAAAATTACGTTGTATTTCTGATTCTTAAATTCCTCATCGACAAAATGGAAATAATGATTATAATAAGATGAGGAACAAAGAAAGTTTCTCTGAGTAGATTCTTTGTCATCTCTGGAGTGCTGTACAAAATACTTAGTTATTTTTAAATGTGGAAATGATACTAGCTTACATTTACATTAATAATAATTATAGTTCTTCTTATAGACTAGGCATTGTTTTAGGGCTTTACCTGTATTGATTCATTTGACCTTCACAACAATCATATGAAATGGGTGCTTTTATTATTTACCATTTTACATCTTTGCATATTAGGGCACAAAGAGGTTAAGTGATTTACCTATGGTCTCATAATTAGTAAGTGGCAGAAGTAGGATTTGAATCCTGCATTTTTGCTCCTGACTCTACACTCTTCCCTGCTACCTCTTCTGTTTCATATCATGGTCTAGTCATGTGCCACATATTGTACTAACCATTTTATATATGCTGTGTAATGAAATGCCAACTATTCTATGATGTGGATATAGCAGCTTAGTGGTAGTGTGTAGGATCTGAAGATGGGCTTCAGGGACTCACTTTTCTTCTTCCCTACTCTGTCCTTGAACAAGTTACTTAATCTTTAAGTCTGCTTTTACTGGGAAGATAATAATAATAAGCACCTTTTGAGTTTTGTGAAGATCAAAGGATATAATGCATGTAACATACTTAGCATAGTCCTAGCTTACAATTTTATATCTGTTCATTCACTCACTTGCTTACTCTTTCATTCATTTCTATTTCTTTGAATAGTGAAATTGATTAAATTTAAATAATACAAGCATTTGTTTCCATTTAAAATATTAAAATAATGCATATATTTTGTTTCTCAAAGTAGTGTATGAAATATCTGTATTGCGTTTATCTGGTGCCAATCAATAAAAATATACTAATATGGAGACTGACATAGATTTTGGCTTAGCTAGTTTGATGATGTCATACATGCCTGAAAACCCAGTGACAGCATGCATTATATCTAAAACAGTTTTTTGATTATGACCTTGACAGACAGAGCACTTGAAAGAAGCCTGCCTTGAAGCTTAGCACTGAATGTATTAGTAAAAGCTTTCATTAATTGGCTTATACTTGATGGTGTTATTTGGAAAAAATAGAATTATGTAATAAGAGTTTTAGCATCTTTTGTTTTGACGAAGTATCTATGAAAAGACAAGTCCTGCAATGTATTTCCTAAAATATACGAAAGCTTAGATGTATTTCTCAATATCTTTCCATAGATTATTCTTTAAGATGATTAGAATTTGCTACCTCTTGGAGAAAACTTTGGAGTAAAATATTTGGAAGACAGATCTTGGTAGGTAATTAGGGTAGCATTAGCTATGTGATCTGGCTAACAGTATAATATTTTGCACACTTTCATTTGAATCACAAATAGGAAGTAAACTTAGAAGGATATGATTTATATCTCTCATTTTACAAATGAAGAAACAAAGAAACACAGACAAAATAACTTGCCTACCGGTCAAACAAGCAGAGAGAAAAAGTAGGGCTAGAATCCAGGGATCTCATCTTCTAATCCCAGTTGTTTTCTGCTACCATGTGCTCTCTTCTGCATTTAATGATTTCACTTCCTTGCAAGCCCTCAATAATTCAAATTTAAAAATTAAACTAAATGAATACATTATTAAAAATATTTTAAGGTTCCTGATATAAACAGATCCATGAGGTTTATCTTTTTATCACATTTTTTTAAAAGACTTTATTTATTTATTCATGAGAGACAGAGAGAGAGACAGAGGCAGAGGGAGAAGCAGGCTCCCCGCGGAGCAGGGAGCCCGATGCGGGACTCGATCCCCGGACCCTGGGATCATGACCTGAGCTGAAGGCAGATGCTTAACTGACTGAGCCACCCAGGCGTCCCATCACATTTTTAAAAAAAGCCTTTATGGGGTGCCTGGGTGGTTCAGTCAGTTAAGTGTCAGCCTTTTGGTTTCAGCTCAGGACGTTATCTCATGAGTCAGAGGCTCCACACCCAGTGGGGGGTCTGCTTGAGATTCTCTCTCTCTGCCCCTCCCCTCACTCACACACTCTCTCTCTTTCTCAAATAAATAAATAAATCTTTTTTTTAAGATTTTTCATTTATTTATTTGACAGAGAGAGACACAGCGAGAGAGGGAACACAAGCAGGGGGAGTGGGAGAGAGAGAAGCAGGCTTCCTGCGGAGCGGGGTGCCCGATGCGGGGCTCGATCCCAGGATGCCGGGATCATGACCTGAGCTGAAGGCAGATGCTTAACGACTGAGCCACCCAGGCGCCCCTAAATAAATAAATCTTAAGAAAAGTCTTTATAAGCTATAAAGCAGGTGTCATTTTTATGAACTCTGCTTTATCAAAGGAATTCAATACTATCTTTTACTTATGTGATCTGCTAATTGATAGGAAAGATTGGCTATTTCAACTATTAGATTTGGGTTCATAAAACTGATACTTTTATAGAAAACCAATTGGTCAATTAATTAACAAAAAAGCGGGAAAGAATATCCAATGAGAAAAAGACAGTTTCTTCAACAAAATGGTGTTGGGAAAACTGGACAGCCACATGCAAAAGAATGAAATTGAACCCCTTTCTTACATCATACACAAAAATAAATTCACAATGGATTAAAGACCTAAATGTGAGACAGGGAACCATTAAAATCCTAGGAAAGAACACAGGCAGTAATCTCTCTTGACACCGGCTGCAGCAGCTTCTTAGATATATCTCCTGAGTCAAGGGAAACAAAATAAAAAATAAACTATTGGGACTTTATCAAAATAAAAAGGTTCTGCACAGTGAAGGAAACAGTTAACAAAACTAAGAAGCAACCCATGGAATGGGAGAAGGTATTTGCAAATGGCATATCTAATAAAGGGTTAGTATCCAAAATATATAAAGAACTTATAAAACTCAACACCCCCCAAAATAATCCAGTTAAAAATGGGTAGAAGACATGAATAGACATTTTTTTTTCCAAAGAAGACATAGATGGCCAATAGACACATGAAAAGATGCTCAACATTACTCATCATCAGAAATCAAATCAAAACTACAATGAGATATCACCTTACACCTGTCAGAATGGCTAAAATCAACACAGGAGACAACAGGTGTTGTCAAGGATGTAGAAAGAGGGGAGCCCTCTTGCACTGTTGGTGAGAATGCAAACTGTTGCAGGCACTCTGGAAAACAATAAGGAGTTTCCTCAAAAAGTTAAAAATAGAACTACCCTATAATCCAGCAATTGTACTACTGGTATTTACCCAAAGGATATAAAAACACTGCTTTGAAGGGATACATGCCCCCTGATGTTTAGCAGCATTATCTACAATAGCCAAATTATGGAGAGAGTCCAAGTGTCCATCAACTGATGAATGGTTAAAGAAGTGGTATATATATACAATGGAATATTACTCAGCCATAAAAAAGAATGAAATGTCATTTGCAACAATGTGGTTGGAGCTAGAGAGTATTATGCTAAGCAAAATAAGTCAGAGAAAGACAAATACCATGTGATTTCACTCATATGTGGAATTTAAGAAACAAAACAAATGAGCAATGGGGCAAAAAGAGACAAATCCAGAAACAGACTCTTAACTATACAGAACAAACTGGTGGTTATCAGAAGAGAGATGGGTAGAAGGATGGGTTAAACAGGTCATGGTATGAAGGAGGGCACTTGTTGTGATGAACACCAGGTGATGTATGGAAGCCTTGGACACTATATTATACATCTGAACCTAATTTTACCTTATATGTTAACTAAATGGAATTTAAATAAAAACTTAAAAAAAACCTAATCAAATCTTGATCCTTTGTTGGCATTTGGCACTTGGTGTCTGGCTCTATATTTGAAATTTTTGCTTCTACTGATTGATAGGAAATAAAAGTTTTAAAAATCTAAATATCAGTTTGACCACCTGACCCCTTTAAGATGAGCTTCTACCAGTTGCAGCTCTTCTATCCAATAGTACTGCTAATGCCAGATTGGATGAGAGAGTACCAAGGGCAGTCTCTGAAGTAGTGAGAAAGAAAAGTGTTTTGCCAAGACAATGGATAGTGAGAGAGAAAGGAGGACTTTAGATACAAAATTGCAGACATTTACAGGTTATTCCTCAAGGGAATGGTGGAAGTTATTTTCAAGGAAAGATAGCAGACTTTGGACAAGATACAAATATTGATCCTTTAACTGAAACAGTGACTGAACCTGTAGCCTTGCTCGTTACAACAGTCACTCTGAGCATTGAGAATTCTGATGCTATCCCTGGTCTTGTAATTTATAGATTCTGAAACTGCAAGTGGAAGCATCATCAGGAAATATAAAAGTGAGACAGATTAAAGAGAATTAAATTGGGAGCCTAAAGTCAAAACTAGAATGTTTAATGCATCTTTGGCAATATTACCCCTGACCTTTTTTTTTCTTTTCATAAATGTGGTTTTTGTTATCTAGATTTTTTTCAAAGTTAATTAGTTTGATTTGCTCATCTCTGTGACTATGCACAACATAAACTGAAGTAGGATTATTGCCGTATTACCAATTAATTTGGTCAAAATATATAGTGGCATTGGATAATCATTCAGGCTGGAATAAACACTTCAAAGCCCTAGCTAGCTTGTTTACTGATGATATGAGTAACAATGCAAATGTACTGTTACAAATGTGGAGGAGACATATCCATATTTTTGTTGTTTTTATGTTAACCAATTGGAAAAGACACAGGAGTATTTCTGATCAGTACACCTACCCAACCCTTCATTCATACGGTACTTCCTAGAAGGGTATTGTGTGTATAGCTCTTCTATGGAAAATGCAATGAACATAATAATGAATTGTGTGATAGATATAATCTAGTAACTCTGATAGAAGTTAAATATGACAAAGGCAGATATGCTGTTGTAATGACAAGTACAGTGAATATTATGTAAAAGAAAATTCTAGTTGCTATGAGGTGAGTTCATGGCTTACCAGGTGCTTATAGGAGGAAGTTAATTTCTGTTCTCCTGCTCTCTTTGGTGGAGATACCTTGATTTTCCATATTCTGCATATCTTGGGGCTGGTAGGAGATGCTGACCTTCAATTCCCCATTTCCACCTCCTTCCCTAGTGTTTATTTACCTTTTGGGGAAAGCCATTCTCACATGAAGCTCATGCTATCTGGCTGGTCTCTTAATCTAACCCTGTTCCCCAACCATGTATATTTTTTGAATAGCTCCTGCCTTAGTTACTCCAACTGCTGTCAGGTACTTTAGGACATTTACATGGTCATTTACCCAAATTTCTGACCTTTTCTTCTCCAATGACCTTCGTTTCCATTCTCTTACTCAGTCTGTAGCAAGGGGCTTAGATGGTATAATTACTTAGAGATGTCTTATCTCTGGATTCCTAAAAGTTAGAGGCACTTATTTTCACCATAACCATCCAGTCTTTCAATTTCCTTAGTACCTTGATGATGTATAACTTCTTTAAGTTCATCACAACCTCTAGTTCCTAGGCTCTATCTGACTTGAATTTCTCCTCTAGCCCCTGTAGACCTCATGATGCATCAGTTCAGCCCCTCTATGGCCTAGACACTCAAATCTTTTCCCCTCTAACTGTAGTCTAACTTCTGCCCTACAATACAACCAAATTTGATCCTTCAAACGCTACATACAGTAAACATATTTGGGTCCTTCTTGAACTTAACACTGTCTCTATTATTTAACACTGATGACATTGACTATACTCTAAAATGATTTGTTCCACAAATTTTTTCTGCTTCTGTCTCTCTTTACTGGCATTTCTTCTCAGCCTCTCTCATGGGATCCTGTTTTTCTTGATATCTAAGCCAAATTATCTTCTACTTCAGTTTATCCTCCCGATTGATCTTGTCAGCTGAGACAGTTCAATAGTCTATGAATTAGTTACACACAAATACACATTTGGCCTCAACCTCTCTCTGCATCCAAGATCATTGTATTCAACTGCCATGATACTGTCTAGAGGTATTTCAGCAGTATCATTCTCCAAAGAGAATCCATCATTTCCCTCGTTCTATTCCTAAATGTGTCTTCTTTCTATATTCTCTATCAGCAGAAGTCACTATAGTCCAATTATTACTGAGGCTAGACATGTGAGAGTCACTCCAGGTTCCTCCTTTTTCTGCCCCTGTCCACACATAAAATCTATCAAAAAAGGCCTCTGAATTATTCTTCCTCAGTATCTCCTGAATTTGTCCATTTTTCTTCAACCCCCATTCAATCTGTTCAAAAGTTACCATATCCTGCTCAAAATATTGCCATAGTTTCTTAAGTTAGAGAGAGACTTAAGATAGAGATAGAAATAACTCCTAACTCTAATGATTACTTTTCCTATCTATCTTCTGTACTGGTTATTATAAAATTAATAAATAATTAACTACTGTAAAACTAATATGTAGTTTTGTCTATCCTTTCTTTAAATCCTACAATGATACTGCATAGTCAATAGGATAAAGTCCCAACATAGTATTTTCATATAAGAAAATAAGATGGTCATATAAGAAGACCATCTTTTTCACACTTTCATTTCTGATTTGTGTCACCTCTTATAGCCCCCTCAACTCCCAAATACTACAAATTCTTAATCATGGAGAAAAATGTTTTTAGAGGTGCCATGCTATCTCTAGTGTTATACCAAATGGGCTCTGGAATTAGACTCTCTCAGATAAAATCCAGTATGTTTGACTTTGGGCAAATTGTCTAATTTTTACCCTTTATATAAAGATGATAATAGTAAATGCCTCACAGTTGGTTGGGAGGATTAAAGTAGGTGTCTTCCTTAAAGCATGTAGCATAAGGCCTGATTATAGTTGCTCAATTAAGATAAAAATAACAAAGAAATATCTTCATGTCTTGATCCCAAATGCTCTTTCATCCTAAAGTGTCCTAAGCAAATTCTGGGAGACTCATTTCAAGTAACTTTTTCTCTTCGAAGTCTCCCACGACCACTTCCTTCTTATTCCCAAATTCATATAAATTCTCCCTCTTACACACACACACACTCACACACACATATTATTGCACTTGTCACACTGTATTATAAGTATTGGCTTGGATCTTCACCCACTCTTAACTGGACAGTAGCCTTAAAGTGGAGATCTGCATCCCAGCTGTCCAGCACTTTACCAAGCATGTTGTAGGTGGTCGAATAAATGAATATGTATATAAAAAATAGAGCACTTCTTTTAGCTAGTCCAAGTCAATCTGTCCATATGGGCTACATTTAAATGTGACAGAATAAGAATATTTTATGTTCTTACTTGAATGTTGTAATGTATATGATCCTAAATTCTTTTAATCCTTATTAAAAAGAAATAAACCTAATACATGTTTTAATACTCTAGGATACTTTAGGTTTAATGAAATCTTGAAAAATATTAATTGATAATAATAAAACAATCTGGATTGTTAAAAATAAAAGAATAACAGTTTGTTGTAATGTGGAATTACATTAATAAACTATTTGTGTTATTCATGATTGGCCAGTAGTTTCTTTGCCTATTTCTGTCATCATCAAAGGATAATACTCTCTGAATCCCTCTCTTTTATGCCTTGGTGATCCTGAGATCTTCTGGGAAGCATAAGAACCAAGGTGACTGAAAATGGGATGAACTTTGTGTTCTTGCTTTTACATTGGTTCTTCCTTTACACAACTTTTTATAAATTTTCTGTAGATGAGCAGATGCCAACTAAAAGGCAGCCTTAGTTTTAATATCCCCATATTGTTCTATTTTATTTAATTGAGAAGGAAGATGAGAAAACAGGACAGGTTCTCTATTATTTCATATGGTATCTCTGGCAGCTGGAGAATAGCAGTGGTTGACAAAATGTTCAGTTAATTGAAGCCATGTAGTGGATATTGATGATCTCTCTACATTTAATGGAGAAATAAATCTACTGCTAGAGAAAAAAATACAAATGGCTCTTTGGCTGATATATGTCCCCACTATCCTCTTCAGGCAAATCAAAAAATAATAATTACTTTCCCAGATGTAATATGTTAATGCTTAATTGTACTCTGAAGAGCATCTCAAGTTTAAGAAAAATAACAGTGTAGCTTATTCCTTGATTTTTAACTGTTAGATACAATGAAAACATACGGAGATAAAAACATTTAATTCACACAGCAACCTGTTGGTGACAGCAAAGTTACACAGATTCTAGCAGGGAACTATATATTCAAATGAGCCTGTTCAAGCTTTCAAAATATTTGTAAAATAATGGATAATACAAGGGATTTTTATTAAATGGGGCTATTATAAATTTATTTTTATTTTTTGTAGCTGCTTTTTAAAAAGTTTTTATTTAAATTCCAGTTAGTTAACATACAGTGTAATATTAGTTTCAGGTGTACAATACAGTGTCTCTATAAATATGTTTTAAAACTCTGGTTACTCCTATTTATACACTACTTTGGACCTATTGAAGTTTCAAATGTAATGGTTTGGGTAAATAAAAATTGTGGGTATTCCTGTAAAATATCCAGTTCCTCTTTTTTTTTTTTTAAAGATTTTATTTATTTATTTGACAGAGAAAGACACAGCGAGAGAGGGAACACAAACGGGGAGTGGGAGAGGGAGAAGCAGACTCCCCGCCGAGCAGGGAGCCCGATGCGGGACTCGATCCCGGGACTCCAGGATCATGACCTGAGCCGAAGGCAGTCGCTTAACCAACTGAGCCACCCAGGCGCCCTATCCAGTTCCTCTTAAAAAAAGGAAACATTTAGTCACTCAGAGGTAATGCCATTTAATCAAAGAAAAAGACTTTACAATAACAATAAAAAAAGTGGGGCTTAAAGGCCCTAGTATTAATAGTATTAAACCCAATATGCTGACATTTTAAAAACTCAAAAATTCTCAAAATTGTCTTAAATTCCTCAACTTTAGCCAATTTGGAAATACTATTTTTGATTTAACTGAATTGAAAGTATTTATTTGCCTCCTCTTCTTCAATGAGACCAGTTAGGAAAATTTCTGCCATTATACTGTATCAGAACCAAGCACTAGATCCTCAGTTACAGGGCTTGATACAGTTTGTGAATATACATTAATATGATTGAATTTAAAGTTATGGTAGTTAAAAACTCTCTCATTCTGGACTCCTTTCTACCTATTACACCCTGTTAGGTTTCTGTTTATCTGGTTTCCTCTCTACTGTTGCCTCCAACATGCCTCCCTTCATTTTAGAGAAGTTTTCCTCCACACCATCTCTTTTGTTCTTTCCTTTCTCAAGGGTATCTTAAAGTTCATGTCTTCATACCCAAACCTCTCTCCTCCATTGTTAAACAATTTTCTATGTGCTGAGAAATCACAGTAAGAATCACAGAAAGATTTCACTTCAAAGTATAATTCCGATTGATTTACTAATACTTCTTTTTTGTTCTTCCCTCAATTTTCTTTTTTTTTTTTTTTTTAGTTTCAGGTGTAGAATTTAGTGCTTTATCACTTACATACAACTGCAGATGCCCATCACAACAAGTGCCCTTTTTGATATTCATTAGCTGTTTAACCCATCGCCCCTGCCCACCTCCCCTCCAGCAATCATCAGTTTGTTCTCTATAGTTAAGAGTTTGTTTTTTGGTTTGTCTCTCTTCCCTGTACACCCTTTGCTCATTTGTTTATTTGTTTCTTAAATTCCACATATGAGTGAAATGATACATTATTTGTCTTTCTCTGACTGACTTATTTCTCTTAGCATAATACTCTGTAGCTCCATCCACATCTTTGCAAATGATTTCATGTAAAAAAGATTTCATTCTTTTTATGGCTGGTTTATATTCCACTACATATATATTACATATATATATGTAGTGGAATATATATATATCACTTCTTCTTTATCCATTCATCTGTCATGGGACACTTGGGCTCTTTCCATAATTTGGCTATTGTAGATAATGCTGCTAAACATTGGGGGACATGTATCCCTTCAAAGCAGTATTTTTGTATCCTTTGGGTAAATACCCAGTAGTACAATTGCTGGATTATACGGTAGTTCTATTTTTAACTTTTTGAGGAAACTCCTTACTGTTTTTCAGAGTGCCCGCACCAGTTTGCTTTCTCAGCAACAGTGCAAGAGGGTTCCCCTTTTTCTGCATCCTTGCCAACACCTGTTGTCTTCTGTGTTGTTGATTTTAGCCATTCTGACAGGTGTGAGGCAATATCTCATTGTAGTTTTGATTTGTATTTCCCTGATGATGAGTAATGTTGACCATCTTTCCATGTGGCTGTTGGCCATCTGTGTCTCTTTGAAAAATGAAAAAAATGTCTATTCATGTCTTCTACCCATTGTTTTAAAGACTTTTTATTTATTCATTTGAGAGAGAGAGAGAGAGAACACATGGAGGGGAGAGAGAGAGGGAGAAGCAGACTCCCCACACTAGCAAAGGCTAGTGTGGGGCTCGATCCCAGGACCCTGAGATCATGACCTGAGCTGAAGGCAGATGCTTAACCATCTGAGCCACCCAGGGGCCCCATCTTCTACCCATTTTTAATTGGATTATCTGTTTTTTGGGTGTTGAGTTTTATAAGTTCTTTGTATATTTTGGATACTAACCCTTTATCAGATATGTCATTTGTCAATATCTTCTCTCATTCCATTGGTTGCCTTTTTGTTTTGTTGACTGTTTCCTTCACTGTGCAGAAGCTTTTTATTTTGATGAAGTCCTAATGGTTTATTTTTATTTTGTTTCCCTTGCTTCAGGAGACATATCTAGTAAGAAGTTGCTGCAGCTGATGTCAGAGAGGTTGCTGCCTGTGTTCTCTTCTAGGATTTTAATGGTTTCCTTTCTCACATTTAGGCCTTTAATCCATCATGAATTTATTTTTGTGTCTGGTGCCAGAAAGGAGATCAGTTTCATTCTTTTGCATGTGGCTGTCCAGTTTTCCCAACACCATTTGTTGGAGAAACTTTTTTTTCCATTGGAAATTATTTCCTGCTTTGTTAAAGTTTATTTGACCATATAGTTGTGGCTCCATTTCTGGGTTTTCTATAATGTTCTGTTGATCTGTGTGTCCTTTTTTGTGCCAGTTCCATACTGTCTTGATCACGACAGCTTTGTAATATAACTTGAAGCCTAGAATTGTGATGCCTCCAGCTTTGCTTTTTTTTTTTTTTCTTTCAAGATTGCTTTGGCTATCTGGGGTCTTTTGTGGTTCCATACACATTTTAGAATTGTTTGTTCTAGTTCTGTGAAAAACGCTAAACACTAAACTCCATGAAGACAAGGGGCAGTATTATAGTTCATATTCAGTATATATCTTGAGTCACTTCTCTTGTTCATCTCAATTAAGGCACTAAAGTTCAACTAGTTTTTCCCCTATCAGGTTCCTGAGTTACTCAGCATCTAGAAGCTGAATATATGTAAGCCATTCTTTGCTCTTTGGGGCATCGTAACCGAATTTATAAGTGGTTATCAAAGGGAGATTGGCTTGCCCTTATGATTTCATCTGCCTGAGTCACTTCTTTTTTTTTTAAATTTTTAAAATTTTTAAAATTTTATCATGTTATGTTAATCACCATACATTACATCATTAGTTTTTGATGTAGTGTTCCATGATTCATTGTTTGCGTATAACATCCAGTGCTCCATTCAATATGTGCCCTCTTTAATACCCATCACCAGGCTAACCCATCCTCCCACCCCCCTCCCCTCTAGAACCCTCAGTTTGTTTCTAAGTCCATAGTCTCTCATGGTTCGTTTCCCTCTCCAATTTCCACCCCCCTTCATTTTTCCCTTCCTACTATCTTCTTTTTTTTTTTTTAACATATAATGTATTATTTGTTTCAGAGGTACAGGTCTGTGATTCATCAGTCTTACACAATTCACAGCTCTCACCATAGCACATCCCCTCCCCAGTGTCTATCACCCAGCCACCCCATGCCTCCCACCCCCCACCACTCCAGCAACCCTCAGTTTCCTGAGATTAAGAATTCCTCATATCAGTGAGATCATATGATACCTGTCTTTCTCTGATTGACTTATTTCATGCCTGAGTCACTTCTGCATCAAATATGGCACGATGGTCTCTGTACATAAAAGAATCTGTGTGATAAAAAATATTTGTACATTGCATAATACTTTCCTAGGCATTTTCCATATATTCGCAGAACTTGCTTTTCATATAAAACTGTACATGTATGTAAAATATCATTGCTATTCAACATATAAAATGAAATATACACTATTCAAGGATCTTATCCACAGTCTCAGGGTTAGATTATGGCCTAGCAAGGCAAACAAACCAGACCTCTTAGCTTATAGTCCAGAGCTCTCCCCACAAAGATGCCTTTTAACGTTGTAAAGTAAGCATCTGCTTTTGCAAGTTCCAAATGAAATTTTAGTTTAGTTATTCATATTCCTGCTTTTAAACTAATTGAAAACTAATTTAAAATTAACATACTCTTCTAAAGCTGATTTTACAAGATGCTTTTGGGAAAGAAAAAACTGTGATAAATCTAGGTGCCGGGGTTTCTCCCTCTCTGTAGCAATAATAGAAGGATTTATCAATATTGTAATTACTTGGTCACAAAAGACATGTAAAAGTAATCTAAAGGGGATGTAGAATTCACTACTTTGTTTCCTTCCCTTAAAAAGGAATGGGAATATATGACGTGAAGGGAAAAAAAATATACACAGATAGAAAAGCCTGTGACAAAATGCCAGAAATGAACTGGACAGATTCAGTAGCTCTTGCATTACCAGCAAATCCAACCCATCGTCTTGCATCAATTATGTTGAACCTCATCTCATTCTGTTGTGAAGAAGCAAGGTACTATACAATAGATACCACACAATATAATTTCACCTGTTGAATTGGGAAGTGTTGAAATCAATGTTTACTGTCACTCAGTCTGGATTCCAAGACATTTAACAGCTGTAAAGCATTTGTAGGCAGGTTGCAGGGTAAGTGTTCATGGTTTGTCAGTTCAACATGTCTCTGATGATAACACAACTAGGCTACCTATCTGAGACAGATACAGACTCCTGGCAGCTACTCAGATATTAAGAAACCAGAGAATATATGGAGTGTTTGAATAAATATCAAGAAAATTCATATTTCTTAAATGTACAAATATTTATGTAATTCTCACAATAATCTGAACTGTACTAAGCTAATAAATTTAATACATCATTCTAATATTAATATTTTATTCTACCCCATTCACTGGAAAGTTAAAGCAGGAATTATCAGAAAGAGATAAAAAGTTCATGGTTGGGGTCACTGATCTACAGATATCCTTCTTGGCTATGAAGGGACACACAGCAAGTAGAATAAGTTGTCAGAATATGATTTCATATTCATTCAACAACAAAAGTATCGAACATTTACCATATCTCAGACACTCTAGTATACAGTGGTAAACAAAACAGACATGATCCTTGTGTTGATAGAAGTTAAAGTCATTCTATAGCCTTTGGACCTTTTAAAATTATCTGAAGGGTAAGCCTTTGAAAACCAATTACCAGCATCCTACTACTGGCTAAATTTCGCTTGCCAGAAAACACCTTTTATTTCATTATACGAGCTAAATTTTATCATTTTTCTTAACATTTCAGTAGTGACCCAGAAAATCTACAATTCCTCAAATTAGTATTCAGATTTTTTATTGTGTGTACATTCACAAATATACATACATCATACATTAAAAAATATATACATAAAAGTGTATATAAGCACACATGTGTATGTAAAGTATATATACACACATATATATGAATATATGAAGTGTATGTATCTGCCATTATATACATGAATGTATATATACATAAAGATACACATTCATAAAACATACATTTACATACTTAAAATTTATGTATACATAAAAAGTGCACACATACACACACATCTATCTCTGCGTATTCACATAATCAGGGTAGTTTGAACAACATTTTGAAGAATTAGTGATTATTCTCTTTGTTCCTATATTAATAGTACTATGACTATGAAAAGGTCATAGTTCATATTCAGTATATATATATTTTACATTTCTGTATATTTGAAAAGATAGAATAAAAAGTTTAAAATATTCCAAAGTGGAAAAAAAAAACAAAGTAGGGAAACTTGCTTTACTGAAGATCAAATCTTGATTAAAGCTATGGCAATTAATCATTAATTTAAAAGTAGAGTAATATACCAATGGAACAAAATAAAAGCTCAGAAATAGGCCCATGCCTATATGAACACTTGTTTGACAATAAAGGTGTTATAAGCCCCAGAACGTACGGAAAAATTAATTACAGGTGAATTATGAACATAACTGTGAAAGTCAAAACAATGAATTTGTTGATGATAATAGGATATCTTCATGACTTCTAGGAGAATTTCCTAAGTAAGACAAAAAAAGGCATTAACTACAAAGGAAAAGATATCTAAACTGATTATATTATACTTAAGAATTTCTACTCATTGAATGATCCAATTAAAAGCATGAACATTGAGGGGCACCTGGGTGGCTCAGTCAGTTAAGCATCTGCCTTTGGCTCAGGTCATGATCTCAGTCCTGGGATCTGCCCTTGTAAGGTCCCATGCTTGGTGGTGGAGAATCTGCTTCTCCCTCTCCTCCTGGCACCGCCCCCCCGCCCCGCCCCGCCCCGCCGTGCTCTCTCACATGCACTGTTTCGCAAGTTAATAAATAAAATCTCTACAAAAAAAAAGCATGAACATTGAAATTTAAAATACATTTATCTGACCACTCATAATGGATGGTGCATGGAGAAGTAAATGGTATTCAGAGTGGATATTTTTTAGGATGAGAGAAATTATATCACTCTTTGCATTGATATGATTTATTCATGGAGCATTCCCCTTTACAAAGAGATATAACCAGGGACATTCAAAGGGCTCACTTTTATACATCCTCTGTTAGTCTACATGAATATGGGAATGATATGGTATCCTGAAGCTAGTTTGACATAGTCTTCTAAAATAACTCTTTATTTTATTTATTTATTTTTTTTAAAGATTTTATTTATTTATGCATGAGAGACAGAGAGAGAGAGAGAGGCAGAGGGAGAAGCAGGCTCCCAAGGAGCAGGGAGCCTGATGCAGGACTCAATCCCAGGACCCTGAGATCATGACCTGAGCTGAAGGCAGATGCTTAACCATCTGAGCCACCCAGGCGCCCTAAAATAACTCTTTAGATGGATAGTGTTTTGATATAAATTGTCACTAATATTTTTTCGTTTAATATTTCTCCTCCACAGTATGGGGAATCCAAAAATAGAGTTAAGTTGATGATTATAGAACTACATATATAGTTCTATAAGTGTAGCATGTTGTCTGAGTAGATAGAGTGGGATGGTTGGCCACATGGAATTTATTTCCATGACAGGAAATGTAACTCCTTTGCCCATTAATGGACTCCCCCACTCCCCACAAAAAGGAAATGAGAGTTCTACATGGCCTGATTTGATGTCTATTAGTAAGATGACTTTGAAAAACCTTTGAAAATGAGAAAAATAAATGATTCACATAAAAAAGCAAAATTAAAAAATAATGGAAATGTAAGGCTTACTCATTTAGTCTCAAATACTTGATGATGAACAGTGTGTGTGCTGTATTTCTCTTTGTCCTTTCATTCTGCTGTAGCAGCTCATCCCACACAAAGTTCTTATGTGATTCTAATTATCTTTTTGCTTACCTTAGTTTAAACTCCTTCTTACATCTCTTTTTTGAACATTCTTCCTTTAAATAGTCAAAATTACCTCCTTTATTAGTGTCAGCACATCCTCCATTCCCTCACTACTTTGAATTCACATTCACTCAATGCCTCAGAACAGTTCCTAACATTTACTGGGTAATATTTAAACATTGCAAAATTTCTAACATCTCCAAACTTTTATAATCCAAAAAAAAAAAAGAGATGTGTCTGTATTTGGAATAGTTTAGACTTTACTAGGGCCTCCTGTGGTCAAATTCTTTGACTCTCATTTTAACCTGTGTTTTATATTATTTCCCATGCATATTCCTTGATGAAATATTTGGAAAGATACCACATTTCATCTTTCTCTTCCAGTATACTCACAATACTGTTTCCCTTTATTACTTAGAAAGGCTCTGTAGCATTGGCAATGAGATGTCTCTTATTTGCAAAGAATCTTTATTCAAAAAACAAAGCAATTTTAGGGGCGCTTGGGTGGCTCAGTTGTTGAGTGTCTGCCTTTGGCTTAGGTCATGATCCCAGGGTCCTGGGATCGAGCTCCAGTTGGCTCCTTGCTCAGCGGGAAGTCTGTTTCTCCCTTCCCACTCCCCCTGCTTGTGTTCCCTCTCTCACTGTCTCTCTCTCTGTCAAAAAATAAATAAAATCTTTAAATAAAAAATAAAAAAAATGGACGGGGAGATGAACCATGAGAGACTATGGACTCTGAGAAACAAACTGAGGGTTCTGGGGGGCAGGGAATGGGTTAGCCTGGTGATGGGGATTAAAGAGGGCATGTACTGACTGGAGCATTGGGTGTTATATGAAAACAATGAATCATGGAACACTACATCAAAAATTAATGATGTAATGTATGGTGATTAACATAACATAATAAAATAAAAAAATAATAAAAAAAACAATTTTAGACTGGTTATAATGACCACATGGGACAGCAAATCTTTATCAGAGCAGCAAGACTATTTTTATCTTAATCACACGAACAATTATGAATTCATGAAATACTAGGGAGTTAAAATTTTTTTAAAAAGGAAAAATGTAAACTTCCTAAAAATGAAAGGATTATTCATAAAGGCATTGAGAATACTAATTGACTTCTACAAAGAGCCAAAGAGCATTTCCAATATACTGAATATCATTTATGTTTGATTATACTTGGATAGCTACGTGTTATTAGACAGGATGTAAACAGAGCAAACCTTGATATGATAAAGAGAATATTGCAACCCAGGAATGATGAATTATATGAGAAATAAATAGTTATCTCCTGAAAATAGCATAGAGACTGGCAGTGGGTGGCAATATTACCCAAAGGTAACCCCAGCAAAAGAGCTCATTAGTTTCTCTTCTTTATATTAATATTGTCTCTTTTTACATAAGATCCTCAAGCAAACCAAGTGAAACAAAAGATTTCCTCCTTTTACCCTCCACTTGACTCTAGTGAGCTGACTAGTAAAATCTAAGCATTAAAAAAAATCCAATGGGGATGGATTGATCCACTCCTGACTGAGACTAAAGTCACTTTCACCACTTCAGCAGATTAAACAACTGTTTATTGAATTTGGGGTCACTTCACAGAAGCTGTTTGACCTCAGGTCTCTAGCTGACTCACAGAAATGTGGAAAATGCCAAGATAGGGTCTGCAACTGGATGATATTTTGGGGGAGATAGGGTTTATTTTACCTGATGGTACATGCTGGGTAAACCAAGGTGCTTTTTTTTTTTAGTAAGTGTAAGTTTTAGAATCAGACAGCTGGTTTTATATCCAGGTCAGTCATTCCCAACAAGTATGACCAGGAACAGTGACATCATCTGCCTAACTCTGTTTTATCATCTATTAAACTTGAACTTCCGCAGCCTGAAGGGTTATTAATGGGATCACATGAAACACTATATGCAAGGCTTATAACTCAGTGAATAAGAATGTTGATTTTCAGGACGCCTGGATTGCTCAGTTAGTTAAGCCTCCAACTCTTGATTTTGATTCAGGGTGGTGAGATTGAACCCTGAGTTGGGCTCTGCACTCAGCGGGGAGTCTGCTTGTGATTCTCTTTCTCCTCCCTCTGCCCCTCCCCATTGCTTACATGCCCTTTCTCTTTCTCTCTCTCTCTCTCCCTCTCTCAAATAAATAAATATATCTTAAAAAAAAAAGGATTTTTGATTTTCATTTTCTTGTATTTTTTGTCCCGTTTCCTTAATACAAAATATATATTCCTTCTGTTCCTACACTAAACACTATTCCTTTCAGTAGTAACATGGCTCTTCCTGTAGTTAATACTTTGGCCCACTTCCTGCATTCAGTCTAAATGTCTAGCTTCTCACCTTATTCGCAAAGACTAGAATTAATTCCAACTTCTCCCATCTGCCGCTGGTTCTGTGTGTGATCATATGTATTGCTATCTGGTGTGTTAGAGCCAGGGTAACAAATCCACACACTGGCCTATGATAGTCTTGGCTCTACTTCTAATTACCTCTGTGTTCAAAAGGAAGAAGTTATTTTTTTCCTTAAGGCTTCCTGTATGATTTTATTGGCTGTTATTCCCCATTATGCAATGAGCTTCATCAGCTTCCTGTGACCCAATCCACTAATTATTGTCATGGATCAATACATTAGAAAATTTCCTTACAAGGAACAACCAGAAAGCTGCATACAATGGCATTATCTCCAGCCTCAATTTAGTGGGGGTGGGATACTTTCCCATATACATTGCAGTGTGAAAATATGTATCATTGATGTGGCCACTGCTCTAAGGCCAAAATCACAACACTCCTGAATACATTTATTGCATCCTCTTAATGTCAGTAGCTCTTCATGTGCAAAATGAAACCACAAATTCCCAAATGATTAGCATGTACTTCCCTTCTTCCCATTTCTATCGAGCTGGAAATGGAAACCATTCCAATAATAATCAGATGCATAAAAGCACAGAGTATATTGCATAGCTACAAATCAAAGTTATCACCCTTTTCTTCCTATGTCATTTGACCCACCCAAATGTAAGTAGAGAATGCTTTGCCAACAGTTCATTTTCGGTTCCCATCTTTGGGATGGACTCTTCCTTTGGCCCTTCTTATTTAAACTCTTTTGGGCTAGGTCTCTTGCAAAGGAAATTGCTCTGTGCTTGTTAGAAATAAATAGTTTTAATTTTACCTCTTAATCTTCACTTTAACTTTCATCTTGAATTTCCCATTTTCAAGTATCTGACTAAGTTGATTTGATGCTTAATGCTTGCCAAATAAATAATGAGGCTCTGAATGAGTCCATATGTAATAAGGCAAGGATTTCATTACTTCTAACGTCACTATAATCAGGCAATGATTAAATTATTTCTAACATTCTTAATACCAATGTGAAAATATGCTAAAGACCCAGAACAATTTAAGCCTTTCCACCATGTTTTGTATCAAGCATTTCTATTTCCAGCAGTTTATCACAATGTTGCAGAAATTGGCCTGTAAGGGTTTATGCTAATGATAATGGAAAGAACTCACCCACAGGTGTCCCCCTTTATCTAAGCTACATCTTTAAAATAATTTACAAGTTCCATGGTAACAGCCCTAAGGACCACCAGCAGGAATGCTGATTAACATTTAGTAGGGAAAAAAGATTTAAATAATCAAACAATTTACAAATTATAAAAACTTAGATGTTCAACTCATGGTTATTTTGGGAGGGTTTGGGGTTGGTTCTGAACTGAAAAGTGTCTGCCTTAGAGACACAAAATTGTCTCATTTGGAGTAGAGAGAAAGAGAGAGAGACTCCAGCTTATCTTCAAAACAAGGGCATTCAAATCTATCTCTAGCATGACTGGCATTACTTCTAGTTTGCAGAAATCAGATTATACCCATTGTATCCAAGGGTGATGCTTAACTCAGACCTCTGAGTTATGTTTGTAGTACATTTGGAATCTGACAGAAACACCACCCAAGAAATGATTTGCAGCTTTAATGCATGCCTGTAGGATGGTGATATTGATGAGAAATCTGCATTACAGCACTGTGAATCATCATTAAAAGGCATTTAAAACTGGCTTGTAAAATGTGGCTTTCATTGCACTCTATTGGAAAGATAAAGTAGGGTATTAAAATGATGATAAGGATATTAATAAATATGGCTACTCTATTAGATCAGAATGTGGCAGTTTACTCTCAAAGCTAGAGGTTCTGTTTTTATTATTGAATCTGTAAGAGGCACTTCACAATGGTCTGGAGCCAAAACGTAACTTTTCTGGCCACTAAGCTAGCCACTGGTCCAGAACTTTAGTTTAAAAGAACAAAATGTTCTATTATTGTTTCTGTTGCTTATAAATTCCATTTGTGGATTTATTATAGGCTGGGAGATTATTGAATCTGGACATCAAGTAATTTCAGGCAGTCTGAATTCATATTGTAAGGACTTACTGAATTGTAAACAACCTTGGGTTTTTCAGTGCAAAAACAGCCCAGAAGTGTGAGGGTGGAGTGAATTGGGGGAGTGGTAAAAACCTGGTGTCATTCCAGGGGATAGATCCAGTGCACTGAGATATACCTAATTCTTATTGCAGTCATTGTACATCAGGATAATTTACAATATATTTATATTCAACCTAGCATTTAGTATGGAGCATTTATTTTATTAGAACTACCAATTTAATTATATATGAAAACAAATGAGCAGACACATGAAGGAAAACTGCTTGTGTATGGAAGAAGATAAGCCTATATTATGGTTGATGTATTTATCCATTAATATAATCATTATCTAATTTAAGACATTTAGGTTCAACCAAAGTATCTCACTAATGTGGGTTAAAATGTCTGTGGTTTTCAGAACAGTTTCTGAATTTAAGCCTGCTCTCTTTCCATGGTTTACATTATCGAGTTCTGACTTACAGTTGTTTAAACATTTTCAACTTTCTCCAGAGTATCTATTTTGAAATTATATTCAGTTAGAATATGGTGCTGATTGTCATTAAAATGTTTATTTTTTCTGGAATAAATGGCATTTCTAGTATATATAATAGACGTAAAGGATGCTGGATGTCAACTTCCTAAGTATAATCTGGCTTCAACAAGCAGCTGAGAAAGTCCATGGGATTTTAGAGAATGACCATGTAATATTTCAGATAACATTTCATATTGTGCTCTCTTCAAATTGTTGCTTAGAGATTTTTTTTCTTATTTTTGTCTATCCATTACCCCAGCTCTTACTTAGCATGTCATTAAAGAATCACTTTTTGACAATGAACTTTACCAAAACTAAAATCTTAAACTTCTGCCAGAGATACTTGTATCCATTTCATATTAACATTTATATATATCTTTTTTTTTTTTAAGTTTTGCATTTGGGCATTTAGTCTTCTTTTTATTTAAATTCAATTAGTCAACATATAGTACATCATTAGTTTCAGATATACATCTTCTTTATACACATCTATTAATTTGTTAATGCAAGTCCTGGGTATTTCCAGGGGTCTTCTCTTCTTGTAACTTTGCACTGTAAGGAACCAGGATAAGATATTGGATTTCTTTGAGTCAGTCCAGAAGAACCCTCTCATGTAATTGAAACTTTCTGTAGCATTTGATATTGTGGATACTCCTTGTCTTGTTTCTTCTAGTTTAGACAATACTTTTCTTGTGACTCTTTTTCTATCTCAGTGAATGCTCTTCTAGGCATTCCTTCTGCTCCTTCATTGGATGGTGTTCCCCGAATTGTTGTGTCTTTCTCCTCTCCCTCTGCATGTAGTCCTCACTCGCAGGAGTAATTTGTGATTCTCCACTGGATCTCTCTTTTTTTGACTTCTTTGAGCTGAAGATCATTTTTCTTCACTTAGTGTTCTACTTGGAAATTTCAGTTATTCCTCAACTTTAACAATTCCCTAATTAAATGAACCATCCCTCTTCTCCCTGACTCTGTTTTTCCCCTCATCCTTCATTTCTAAGTCTTGTCATCTGTAATTCCCAAATATGTCCAGATCTGTAAATCTTTCCCTTGCCAATAATCCTATTACTATTGAACTAACCTAGATCTCATCATCTCTTGCTTGAACAAGTGCATCAGTTTGATAACTGATTTTCTTACCTTTATTCTTGTTATTTTCTTGACCATTAGTTATATGTGTCTGTAGTTATCTATCTTAAATTATTTTTTTAAAGATTTTATTTATTTATTTGACAGAGAGAGACATAGCGAGAGCAGGAACACAAGCAGGGGGAGCGGGAGAGGGAGAAGCAGGCTCTCTGCAGAGCAGGGAGCCCGATGCGGGACTCGATCCCAGGACCCTGGGATCATGACCTGAGCCGAAGGCAGACACTTAATGACTGAGCCACCCAGGTGCCCTTAAATTATTTTTTTAGTCCTTATTTCAAACTATCTGTAACTCATGATAATATTGACTTCTTTCTCTTCCTATTACTCCTTCCAAAGCACAATTCCTCTTTCTGAGATCCCCATCAGAATGCAGTAATACTCTCTTCAGTTTTCTTCTTAACTCTCTGCCTGCCCCTGTCATGTCTTTTTATATGCTTCTCTACACTTGCCAATTCCATAAATGTTGGTATTTCAAAGTCTCTGTCTTCATACCTATTTCCCTTTCATCCTATTCTTCTACCTTGGGCAATCTCAAGTAGTCCTAAGGCTTCTTTGACCACCTCTTTGCTGATGATTCCCAAATTTGTATTTCTAGAACATATTGAAATCACTTCCATTCTAGATTCTTTATCTCTATTTAAAGATTCCATAGGAATGTTTTTTCCAGTTTAATATGTTCAAACTGAGCTCTTCATTTTCTTCCAAAGCATAACTCCTTCTGAGATCCCCATCAGAATGAAAATATAATCAGCCTTTGACTGCCAAGACAGAAATCTTGGCATTTTTCTTGATTCCTCCTTATCCCTCACTTCTCACATCAGCAAGTCCAGTCAGTTCTATCTCCTAAATATCTTTCCAAACTATACCCACTACCACCATCCTATTTAAGAAACTCTTATCTTTTACCAGGATTATTACAGCAGCCTCCTATCTGGTCTCCTTATTTCAGTTTAATCCCTCAAGCACCTGATCTTTCCAAGGTACAGATATGATTATGCTACCTTTATGCACAGATCTTTTTTGTAGATATGCATTGACCTCAGAATAAGGTCCCTAACATGGCTTAGAGAGCCCTTCACAAAATGTCTTCATCTCTCTCTTCAGCCCAGTCTCTTCCCATCTCCCACTTCCTACTCTAAGCCCTGGTCAGACTAATCTACTTTTGGTGCCTTGAATTCCATATGCTCTCTCTTGCCTTGGTACAATAGATTTGTATGTGCTACTTCCTTTGCCTAGTGCACTTTTCTATCCATATTCCCTTAATGTTTTACTCTACTGATCTTTCAAATCTTAGTTTATTTAATACTTATGGAGCCCTTTCCTTAACCTTGCAAGACTTGGTTAGGTGTCTTTTGGCACCTCACAGAGCACCTTCCACTTACTTCTCTAACAGTACTTAGTGTGTGATGGTGTGCTTATATGCTTATCCACCCACTCTTCACTTGACTGTGAGTGCTTTGAGAGCCAGGGCTCTGTCATTTATCAGACAAAGCACCTGACACAAAATAGGTGCTCTATAGGTGTTTGTGGAAAGAACGAGGTGAGGTAGGAAATATGATTCAGATTTCTAATTATTTAAAAGTATAATTGCTCCTCATTATCTCTGAGATACTGCTCCTCATTTATATTGAGAGAAGCCAAGGACCATAGATCTAGATTGGCTGTTGTCAGTCTTATCTCCTGCCACACTCACATGGGTATCTGGCTCTTGTATATAAACCAAACATACGAGTCCCCCAACCATGCTGTGCTCTCTCCTGTGCTTTGAATCTTATCTTTCCTTTCTTCCTATTTGTGTTTTATATATGACTCCAAATTCTTCTTAAATGTCACTTCTTCTGCCTTTGCAGGATGGAGTTAAGTGCTCATTTTTTTAAAGTACTTCTCCTACTGCCCTGTACACCCTGCTAATATAACCTTTATTCAATCATTTAATAATTTGCTTATATGTCTGTGTACCACTACATCATGAACTTCTGGGATATAGCATGGAACCTAGCACCCTGGGAATGGTAAGTGGTTAATAAATGCTCACTGGATCAACG
Source organism: Neomonachus schauinslandi (assembly GCF_002201575.2). Lineage (NCBI taxonomy): Eukaryota > Metazoa > Chordata > Mammalia > Carnivora > Phocidae > Neomonachus > Neomonachus schauinslandi. Next base: position 97,470,863 of record NC_058409.1, on the reverse strand, counting down.
AATGAGGAGGGCAACATTCTTCGAAGGGAAATAGCCCTTCAATCTAGGTCTAATCTCAAACCACAGAATTCTGACCTTTAAAATTAAAATAAAAAAGAACTCTAAGAATATGCCCTTAAAAATAATGGACGACATCTTATAGAGAAGAAAACCTTCTGAAACTGAAGACTACATAATATTTTTATTAGATCCTCCAGCCTCGTAACATGGTAAGTAGAGTATCATCTCTGAAACACTCATGGGCAAGACACTATGCTAATAGCTTAACATAATTAATCTCATTTAATTCTCACAATTATAAGAAGTAGATTCAAGAATTATCCTTTATTAAGAATGAGGAAAATTAGGCCTAGAGTGGTTAAGTATCTTGCCTAAGGTCTCTCTGCTATTACTAGCAGAACTAGGACCCAGATATGACTATCTCTATAGGCACTACACCATATATGAAATGTCGTGGATCAAAAAGGACATTATGTTTTCTAAGGGACAGAATTTTTTTCTGGTAAATAGTTTGAAATATGATCCCCTATGACTTAAGCCCCAACCATTTTGTGTAATGGTCTTTAAAACAAACAGTGGAAGAATTTTCTATGGTTTGTGCGTACTCCAAAGCCTGGTAGGCAGCAATTACGATGATAAATAAAAGTATAGACCAAGTAAATTACTAATACTTATCTCCTTCATAGCACCTAGAATAGTGTGTCATTTCCCCTAATTAAAATTTGTTGAATTAATGCATAAATAAAACAAATACTATATAATATCTTCCTAGAACACTGTATTGCAAATGGAAAAGAAAATCCTGAGTAATGGATAAAATACAAGCAATTTTTATAATATTGAGAGGAGAGTGAACTGGAAATCCTGTCCCACTGTCATTATAGCAGAGAGTCTATGTTTTATACATAAGGCTTCTGGAGATCACAATTGCCTGCCAAGTATACCTAGGTGGACAGAGGGTTAAATCCACTGATAGAGCAAGGCGATATCAGGCTATAGAAATTTGAGTTGGATAGGAAGGCAGCTCTTCTTGTGTAATTGCCTTCAGAGCTTTGTCTGCTTTCTTTGGCTGCTGATTGGTTCCTCATATAGCACACAAAGGGGGAATTGGCAGATATTTTCATTTTTAGGCTACTCTCTGGCAATTAGATTTTGCCGAAATCACCCCAGTCTAGTAATAGAGGAAGCACTATCATATCTCCAAATATTTAACTATGGCACAAGTAATATTAGTTGGAATAGTAAGTAATAAAAAACTCTGCATTACAGAAAGTAGATTAGTGGTTACCAAGGGCTGGGAGGAGGGGGAAATGTGGAATTATCGCTTAATGGGTATAGAGTGTCTATTTGGGGTGATGAAAATTTGGGAAATAGTGGTGATAGTTGTACAACATTATGAATGTAATTAATGCCACTGAATTGTATACTTAAAAATGGTTAAAACGTATATATTGTATGACAGTATAAAAAATTAATGATGTAACATGCCCCCAAACCACTGAATTGTAGCCTTTAAATGGATGAATTCTAGGATATGTGAATTTTAGTTCAGTAAAAGCTGTTTAAAAAGTAGCTCTGTGGGCGCCTGGGTGGCTCAGTTGGTTAAGCGACTGCCTTCGGCTCAGGTCATGATCCTGGAGTCCCGGGATCAAGTCCCGCATCGGGCTCCCTGCTCAGCAGGGAGTCTGCTTCTCCCTCTGGCCCCCCCCATGTGCTCTCTCTCATTCTCTCTCTCAAATAAATAAATAAAATCTTTAAAAAAAAATAGCTCTGTATTAGTTTTCCCGGGCTTCCATGATAAATTATGACACACTGGGTGGCTTCAAACAACAAAAATTTACTTTTGCAGTTTGGAGACCAGAAGTCTGAAATTAAGATGTCAGTTGAACAGTGCTCCTTCTGAGACTGCAGGGAGAATCTTTCCATCCCTTTTCCTAGCTTCTGATGGCTCCTGACATTCCTTGGTTTATGGCTGCATCACACCAATCCCTGCCTCCATCTTTACATTGTCTCTTCCTCTGTGTATCTTCTCTTCTGCCTCTTATAAAGGGCACTATATTTCATTTTGGGACTACTTGGATAATCCAGGTGATCTCATTTTGAGATCCTTAATTATATCTGCAAAGATCCTTTTTCCAAATAAAGTCATATTCACAGAATCTAGGACATGGATATGTTTGGAAGGGGGGCACCATTCAACCCACTAAAAGCTCAAACCCTATTGTAAACATTTACTATGGTGGCAGGCGCTAGTTACTGAGCATTTCTACCTCCACTATTTAATTTTCAAAGCAAGCCTAAATGAAATAGGTACTGTTATTATCTACATTGAACAGATGGTATAACTGAGACTCAGAGACATTAGATAATTTGCTCAAGGTCACACTGAAAGGAGCCAGAGTTGAGATGAAACACAGGGTGATCTCTGAGTCTATACTCCCAGCCCAGTAATGTGATTCTTTAACCACGGGGAGCGCATTGTGGGGGGCCTGATTTCTGTCTTGTTATTATTCACCATTTGTCATCTTCTTGTAAGGTTCAATAATTGTTGCAGCGAATATGAAGACCCTCTTGATCTCTCTCATGTGCTAAGAAAAGCCTTCTCATATGTTTAAATTCTGGTTTTTCTCTGAGAGATAATAATTTAGATTTGGATTTGTCCAACTTTGATCTTAACATCTCTCTGAAAATCTCAATAAGAGCATAAATGTCATCTGATGAGATTTATAGAAGATGTATAAACAGCTCTAATTATATAATCGGGGGTTGGGGCATGTCTTATGTCAGAAAATCCTCAGCCAATTGTAAACCTTCCACTTTTTACTTCAGTTTTAAATGACATAGTATCTCTGCCCCTCTAAAAAGAAGTTCAAAATCAAATATATCTAAGTGAACACTGTGTAAAAGAAATAACTGGAATAACTAGAGTTGGGTACTCATTCTTTTTTTCCTAAATCACTTTTTATTAAGACAGCTTTTGAAAGCCATTTCTGTTAAAATTTACTGCAGTGGAGAACACGACACAATATATATAGAAGCCATCTTCAATTCTGAGGATAATACAGGATATTCAGGGCCTAGGACAATCACAATTTGGTTACTCCAAAGTATCTTGTCACAAAAGATTAATGATGGCTCTGTTTATCGATAGAGCACTTAGGAGTTCAGTTTCCACCATGCTAATATCTAAAGGAGCAGTACTTCATACTGTGGTTTTGTATTTCCTCTGTAAGTTTCATTTCCTTGCCTTTTCAATTTTCCTTTTTGACTAAATTAATTTTCATTGCTTTGTTTGGTCTTTTCCGGTTTAAATCTCAATTTTATGATCTGTCTCATGTCACAATCCATTGGAGCATTATTTAGTGCCACCTCCCCCCCCACCCCATTCATGGCCATAGAATAGTGACAAAATGTCTTTGTTCTCTTATAGAATACAAAATGCTTGCTACACAGTATCCTTCATTTAGCGAGTTTTAATATCTTTTCCTAAACATTTCTTTATAAGTAATGGTCTTCTAAACTTGAAGGAAGAATTCAGTTTTACATAGGAAATGTTTACATAGGAAACAAACAAAAACAGGTGAGAAACAAACCTTTTTCAGAACAAAGATAAACAATAAGTGATTAAAGCATTAGAAATTGTGCTGTGGCAACCTATACATGTCATCTAGAGGATTTGAAACTTCACCAGATAATCCAGTATTACCGATTATAGTTATCATATTTTACGTTTTATCTTTTAAAGTTACATTTTCTAGTATAGGATTTCTCAACATTGGCACTATTGGCATTTGGAACTGGATAATTCTTTGTTGGAAGGGTGTGTGTTGTGCTATATACACTATAGGGTGTTTAGCAGTGTCCCTGGCCCTAACCACCAGATACTCATAGCCCTCCCATTTCCAGCTGTGACAACCAAAATGTCTCCAGACATTGCCAAAAAATGCCCGAGGAGCAAAATCACCACAGTGCTAAAGTGCAAGGACTTTGATGATAAGGGATGCTTTCAAGTGTGTGTATCTAAGGAGGTTGAAATTTCTGGAGCCCAGGCAAAGATCATTTAGCCTTCACAATCATTCAAGTTCTTTTCATCTATATTGGTTGCTTCTAACCGTTAGAGGTAACTAGGGACCATACCCAGTCCAGCAATACTATCAGGTGTTGTTTTAATGATACCCAGTTTCAAGTCAAAATCTGGCATACAGAGACAAACATTGTTAATAACTAGGTGCATAACCAGTCATGCAACCTTTTTCTTGTGCTCAGTAAGGACTTTCCATTCTTTTAGACCCTTCAAAAAACCCCACTATGTGAAAGATTCATTTACATGGGGATGCATGCAGCAGAATCAGCAAGACTACTGATTGGATCAGGCCACAAATTCCTCCATTTTCAGGGAAATAAACTTCTCAAAGCACTTCCATATCTAGAGTAATAATCCAAAAGCAATCAGTAGTGAGCTTATCAACAACAGTTTTCAACAAAGTGTTCTCCACAAAGCCACCTTTGTGGCTTTTCAACAATAAAAAGTAATTTTTAATATCCTTTATGTTAACTAAAAAACACTGTAACGAATTTATATAGTGATATTTGAAGCACTAATGCAGCCACCTCTGGAGTGTATACAACTGATTAAGAACCTTTAGGTGCTAATGAAACACCTGGAGTATGGATTCCTGATTAAGGTACTTCAAATGTTCAACTACTCTTACAGTGTAGACGAAAAGTTATTTTAAATAAATGCTCATCACACAGTTGCTGCTGATGCACTGGAAAAAAAAATTAAAATCATTGCACCCAAGCTTGAATAAAAGAAGTAGGGCTGGCCATATTGGGCGAAGGAGACCAGAAAACCAGAAGCCATTCCTTGAATTTTTTTGGAATGAATAAATCCTGGGATTCAAACACGTCTAGATTTCTTCTCAAACCTAGAAGGTAGGATGTAAATTATATTTGAAATAATTAAGAAAAAAGTATCTCTGTGTATGGAAACATATGACAGTTCTCGTCTCTCCAAGGTGGCACACCACATCGACACTTGTTGTTACATGGGTCTTCTCTGAGTTCTGTGTTATTAAATCTAGGTTCCTTTAGACCTTGGTAGTCTCCAACTTTGTGCTGTCTTTTTCTCTTTATGATAATTATATTCTTCCCTTTATTTTTTTAAATTTTATTATGTTATGTTAAACACCATACATTACAGCATTAGTTTTTGATGTACTGTTCCATGATTCATTGCTTGTGCATAACACCCAGTGCTCCATTCAATACGTGCCCTCTTTAATACCCATCACCAGGCTAACCCATCCCCCCACCCCCCTCCCCTCTAGAACCCTCTGTTTGTTTCTCAGAGTCCATAGTCTCTCATAGTTTGTCTCGCCCTCTGATTTCCCCCACTTCAATTTACCCTTCCTACTATCTTCTACTTTTTTTTTTTAACATATAATGTATTATTTGTTGCAGAGGTACAGGTCTGTGATTCATCAGTCTTACACAATTCACAGCGCTCACCATAGCATATACCCTCCCCAGTGTCTATCACCCAGCCACCCCATCCCTCCCACCCCCCACCACTTCAGCAACCCTCAGTTTGTTTCCTGAGATTAAGAATTCCTCATATCAGTGAGATCATATGATACATGTCTTTCTCTGTTTGACTTATTTCGCTCAACATAATACCCTCCAGTTCCATCCACGTCATTGCAAATGGCAAGATTTCATTCCTTTTGATGGCTGCATAATATTCCATTGTGTGTGTGTATATATATATATATATATATATATATATATATATATATATATATATATATATACACTACATCTTCTTTATCCATTCATCTGTCAATGGACATCTTGGCTCTTTCCATAGTTTGGCTATTGTGGACATTGCTGCTATAAACATCAGGGTGCACGTACCCCTTTGGATCCCTACTTTTGTATCTTTGGGGTAAATACCCAGTAGTGCAATTGCTGGGTCATATGGTAGCTCTATTTTCAACTTTTTGAGGAACCTCCATACTCTTTTCCAGAGTGGCTGCACCAGCTTGCATTCCCACCAACAGTGGAGGAGGGTTCCCCTTTTGCGCATCCCTGCCATCATCTGTCGTTTCCTGACTTATTAATTTTAGCCATTCTGACTGGTGTGAAGTGGTATCTCATTGAGTTTTTGATTTGGATTTCCCTGATGCTGAGTGATGTTGAGCACTTTTTCATGTGTCTGTTGGCCATTTGGATGTCTTCTTGGGAAAAATGTCTGTTCATGTCTTCTGCCCTTTCTTGAGTGGATTATGTGTTCTTTGGGTGTTGAGTTAGATAAGTTCTTTATAGATTTTGGATACTAGCCCTTTATCTGATATGTCATTTGCAAATATCTTCTCCTATTGTGTCGGTTGTCTTTTGGTTTTGTTGACTGTTTCTTTTGCTGTGCAAAAGCTTTTTATCTTGATGAAGTCCCAATAGTTCATTTTTGCCCTTGCTTCCCTTGCCTTTGGCGATGTTTCTAGGAAGAAGTTGCTGTGGCTGAGGTCGAAGAGGTTGCTACCTGTGTTCTCCTCTAGGATTTTGATGGACTCCTGTCTCACATTGAGGTCTTTCAACCATTTGGAGTCTGTTTTTGTGTGTGGTGTAAGGAAATGGTCCAGTTTCATTCTTCTGCATGTGGCTGTCCAATTTTCCCAACACCATTTGTTGAAGAGACTGTTTTTTCCCACTGGACATTTTTTCCTGCCTTGTCAAAGATTAGTTGACCATAGAGTTGAGGGTCCATTTCTGGGCTCTCTATTCAGTTCCATTGATCTATGTGTCTGTTTTTGTGCCAGTACCATACTGTCTTGATGATGACAGCTTTGTCATAGAGCTTGAAGTCCGGAATTGTGATGCCACCAGCTTTGCTTTTCTTTTTCAACATTCCTCTGGCTATTCAGGGTCTTTTCTGGTTCCATACAAGTTTTAGGATTATTTGTTCCATTTCTTTGAAAAAAGTGGATGGTATTTTGATAGGAATTGCATTGAATGTGTAGATTGCTCTAGGTAGCATTGACATCTTCACAATATTTGTTCTTCCAATCCATGAGCATGGAACGTTTTTCCATTTCTTTGTGTCTTCCTCCATTTCTTTCATGAGTATTTTATAGTTTTCTGAGTACAGATTCTTTGCCTCTTTGGTTAGATTTATTCCTAGGTATCTTATGGTTTTGGGTGCAATTGTAAATGGGATCGACTCCTTAATTTCTCTTTCTTCTGTCTTGTTGTTGGTGTATAGGAATGCCACTGATTTCTGTGCATTGATTTTATATCCTGCCACTTGACTGAATTCTTGTATGAGTTCTATCGGTTTTGGGGTGGAGTCTTTTAGGTTTCCCACATAAAGTATCATATCATCTGCAAAGAGTGAGAGTTTGACTTCTTTGCCAATTCAAATGCCTTTTATTTCTTTTTGTTGTCTGATTGCTGTGGCTAGGAATTCTAGTACTATAGGTTGAATAGCAGTGGTGATAGTGGACATCCCTGCCACGTTCCCGACCTTAGGGGGAAAGCTCTCAGATTTTCCCCCTTGAGAATGATATTTGCTGTGGGTTTTTCATAGATGGCTTTTATGATATTGAGGTATGTACCCTCTGTCCCTATACTCTGAAGAGTTTTGATCAAGAAAGGATGCTGTACTTTGTCAAATGCTTTTTCTGCATCTATTGAGAGGATCATATGGTTCTTATTCTTTCTTTTATTAATGTATTGTATCACATTGATTGATTTGTGGATGTTGAACCAGCCTTGCAGCCCAGGGATAAATCCCACTTGGTTGTGGTGAATAATCCTTTTAATGTACTGTTGGATCCTATTGGCTAGTATTTTGGTGAGAATTTTTGCATCCATCTTCATCAGGGATACTGGTCTATAATTCTCCTTTTTGATAGGGTCTTTGTCTGGTTTTGGGATCAACGTAATGGTGGCCTCATAAAACAAGTTTGGGAGTTTTTCCTTCCATTTCTATTTTTTGGAACAGTTTCAGAAGAATAGGTATTACCTCTTCTTTAAATGTTTGGTAGAATTCCCCTGGGAAGCCATCTGGCCCTGGGCTCTTGTTTGTTGGGAGATTTTTGATGACTGCTTCAATTTCCTTAGTGGTTATAGGTCTGTTCAGGTTTTCTATTTCTTCCTGGTTCAGTTTTGGTAGTTGATACATCTCTAGGAATGCATCCATTGCTTCCAGATTATCTAATTTTTGCCATATAATTGCTCATAATATGTTCTTATAATTGTTTGTATTTCTTGGGTGTTGGCTGTGATCGCTCCTCTTTCATTCATGATTTTGTTGATTTGGGTCATTTCTCTTTTCTTTTTGATAAGTCTGGCTAGGGGTTTATCAATCTTATTAATTATTTCAAAGAACCAGCTCCTAGTTTCGTTGATCTGTTCTATTGTTCTTTTGGTTTCTGTTTCATTGATTTCAGCTCTGATCTTTATTATTTCTCTTCTCCTGCTGGGTTTAGGCTTTATTTGCTGTTCTTTCTCCAGCTCCTTGAGGTGTAGGGTTAGGTTGTGTATTTGAGACCTTTCTTGTTTCTTGAGAAAGGCTTGTATTGCTATATACTTTCCTCCTAGGACTGCCTTTGCTGCATCCCAAAGATTTTGAACAGTTGTGTCTTCATTTTTATTTGTTTCCATTAATTTTTTTAGTTCTTCTTTAATTTCTTGGTAGACCTATCCATTCTTTAGTAGGATGCTCTTTAGCCTCCATGTATTTGAGTTCTTTCTGACTTTCCTCTTGTGATTGAGTTCTAGTTTCAAAGCACTGTGGTCCGAAAATATGCAGGGAATGATCCCAATCTTTTGGTACCATTTGAGACCTGATTTGTGACCTAGGATGTGATCTATTCCGGAGAATGTTCCATGGGCACTAGAGAAGGATGTGTATTCCGTTGCTTAGGGATGCAATGTTCTGAATATATATGTGAAGTCCATTTGGTCCAGTGTGTCATTTAATGTCTTTATTTCCTGGTTGATCCTTTGCTTAGATGTTCTGTCCATTTCAGTGAGGGGGGTGTTAAAGTCCCCCACTATTATTGTATTTTTGTCAATTTGTTTTTTGCTTTTGTTATTAATTGGCTTATATAATTGGCTGCTCCCATGTTAATTGTCATTAATTGGCTGTTAGGGGAATAGATATTTACAATCGTTAGACCTTCTTGTTGTATAGACCCTTAGAGTATGATATAGTGTCCTTCCTCATCTCTTATTACAGTCTTTGGTTTAAAATCTAATTTGTTGATAAGAATTGCCACCGCAGCTTTCTTTTGGTGTCCATTAGCATGGTAAATGGTTTTCCATCCCCTCACTTTCAATCTGGAGGTGTCCTTGGGTCTAGAATGAGTCTCTTGCAGACAGCATATCGATGGGTCTTGTTTTTTTTATCCAATCTGATAGCCTGTGTCTTTTGATTGGGGCATTTAGCCCATTTACATTCAGAATAACTATTGAAAGATATGAATTTAGTGCCATTGTATTGCCCGTAAGGTGACTGTTACTGTATATTGTCTGTGTTCCTTTCTGGTCTATGTTGCTTTTAGGCTCTCTCTGCTTAGAGGACCCCTTTCAATAATTCTTGTAGGGTTGGTTTTGTGTTTGCAAATTCCTTTAGTTTTTGTTTGTCCTGGAAGCTTTTTATCTCTCCTTCTATTTTCAATGACAGCCTAGCTGGATATAGTATTCTTGGCTGCATATTTTTCTCATTTAGTGCTCTGAATATATCATGCCAGTCCTTTCTGGCCTGCCAGTTCTCTGTGGATAGGTCTGTTGCCAATCTAATGTTTCTACCATTGTAAGTTATAGACCTCTTGTCCTGAGTTGCTTTCAGGATTTTCTCTTTGTCTCTGAGACTCATAACTTTTACTATTAAATGTCGTGGCGTTGACCTATTTGTATTGATTTTGAGGGGGGTTCTCTGTGCTTCCTGTATTTTGATGCCTGTTTCCTTCCCCAAATTAGGGAAGTTCTCTGCTATAATTTGCTCCATTATACCTTCTGCCCCTCTCTCTCTTTCTTCTTCTTCTGGGATCCCAATTATTCTAATATTGTTTTGTCCTATGGTATCACTTATCTCTTGAATTCTGCCCTCATGATCCAGTAGTTGTTTATCTCTCTTTTTCTCAGCTTCTTTATTTTCCATCATTTGGTCTTCTATATCACTAATCCTCTTTCTGCCTCATTTATCCTAGCAGTTAGAGCCTCCATTTTTTATTGCGCCTCATTAATAGCCTTTTTGATTTCGACGTGGTTAGATTTTAGTTCTTTTATTTCTCCAGAAAGGGTTTCTCTAATATCTTCCATGCTTTTTTCAAGCCCACCTAGTATCTTTAAAATTGTCATTCTGAACTCTAGTTCTGACATCTAACTAATGTCTGTATTGATTACGTCCCTGGCAGTCGGTACTGCTTCTTGTTCTTTTTGTTGAGGTGATTTTTTCTATCTTGTCATTTGTCCAGAGGAGAATAGATGAATGAGAGTACAAAATGCTAACAGGGTAATAATGACCCCAGAAAAATATTCACTAAACAAATCAGAAGAGACCTGAAACTGAGGGAAAAGAAGGGGAAAGAAAGAAAAAAAGAGAAAAAGTTAAAAAAAAATAGAATATGATCAAATATGATCAGGCTGGTGAATAGATCAGTGCCACACACTAGATTTTGGGCGTATTTTGGTCTTTTAGAAGAAACTGCCTCCCAAAATTTTAAAGAAAGAAAAGCTTATATATGTACAAAAATAAGGGTGAATACGATGAAGGGATAGAATATGACTGCAAAGATGAAAATTATAGAAGATTTTATAAAAGGAATTGATAAGAAGTTGGTTGAAAAAAGAAAGAAGAGAAATTAAAAAAAATAAAAGGAGAGAATGTGATCAGGCAGGAGCCTAGAACAAAACCATACACTAAGATTTAGGGTATCTTTTGGTCTGTTAGAAGAAACTGTATCCCAAATTTTAAAGAGAGAACAACTTATATATATACCAAAAATAAGGTTAACTACTATGAAGGGATAGAATATGACTCTAAAAATGAAAAATAAAAAAGATTTTTAAAAAAGGGATTGATTAGATATTGGTTGAAAAAGGGAAAAAGAAAAGTTCAAAAGAAAAAAAGAAAATTAAAAAAATTAACTTTGAAAGACTAAAGAATTAGGGGGTAAAAAGCCATGAATTCTATGTGCAGTATTCCCCTAGCACTGGAGTCCTGCCATTCTCATTGATCAGTAAACTTGGGTCTTGGCCGGCCATTCTTGCTGATCTTCTGGGGGAGGGGCCTGTTGCCTTGGTTCCCAAATGTCTTTGCTGGAGGCGGAATTGCCCCACCCTCCACTGGCTGGGCTAAGTAATCTGCTCGGGTTTGCTCTTGGGAGCTTTTGTTCCCTGCAAGCTTTCTGTATAGCTTTGGAGGACTGAAAATGGCGGCCTCCCAATCTCCGCCCCTGAGGAGTCGAGAACTCAGGGCCCCGCTCCTCAGTGTGCCCCCAGAAGAAAGCAGTCAATTACTCCCATCTCCCGGTCTCTGGCCGCACTCCGTGCTCACCTGGCCTGTGACCGAGCGTTTCTGTCTCTGGCACCCGACCAGGTGTGGAGTCTCCAAACCCAGCAGATCCCTGCGGTGCGCTCCCATGCTGCCCCTCCCAGGGGAGGAATGTGAGTCTCCCTGGATCTGCCACTTGTTGGGTCCCTGCTGGAGGAGCAGTGGCCCAACTGTGCCGCAGATCACGGTTTATGGCAACCCCGAGCTGAGAGCCCGCTTCTCGGCTCCAACTATGCAGCCGGCTTCCCTGCTCTGATACCTGGGAGCTCTGCCGCACTCAGGCACCCCTGGTCTTTATGTGACCCCGAGGGTCCTGAGACCACACTGTCCCAGCGAGGGTTCCTCCCCCTGCTTAGCCACTGGTGTGATGTCGCTCAGTGGAGCCTACTTGTAAAAGTTCTGATTTTGTGCTCCATGGCTCTATCACTTGCTGATAGCAGCTCTCGGAGGCCCCCCTCCCCTGCCGTCTATCCTCCCAAATATTGCCTCGGATTCACTTCTCTGAACATCCTACCTTCCAGAAAGTGGTCGCTTTTCTGTTCAGAGAGTTGCTGCTATTCTTTTCTTCGATCTCCTATTGAGTTTGTAGGTGTTCAGAATGGTTTGATCCCTTTCCAGCTGAATTCCTGGGACCAGAGGAAATTTAGGTCTCCTACTCCTCTGCAATCTTGCTCCTCCCCTGATAATTATATTCTTTTGTCTATTTTTTAAGTGGAAATTTTGGTAAAATTCTATTTTTATTGCAATGAGTAACTGGTAATAATAGATAATAGAGAAATTTGCACCCAAAGTGGACAGTGCAACAAGTGATACATTTTTGTTTTGTCTCTCATTTTAGCATCCAAGGCTGCATCTACATGTGCCCTAGAAAGGTCTATAAATTGTGGTTCTTGCATAGAATATGAAAGATTCACAGTTTTTCAGTAGCACATGTTTTGTGTGTCACCTCCATAGATGTCAAGATTTCATAAAACTCATATCACCATTGATTCAGTCTATTTATTGTAAGATATATTATGACAATAAGCCTGAAATTTGGGGGCTTGCTTTTACTACAATTAATAATTCTTAGCTAGACTTGATCACTTCTATAGAAATAGTACTGAAATAGGACTTTTCAATTTTTTTTGGTTTTTAGAAATGTTTACATAATGGAGTAGAGATTTAAGCTCAGTATCTAAACTGGGCTCTAACTACAATGAAGTATTTTCTGTTCCCCTAAAATATCTTGTTTCTAATTTTTTTGGCTATTTGTTTGCAATGGCTTATCCTCTACCTGAAATGAACTTCCTTTTTCCTTCCTCCCCTTTTCCTTCCTCCCCTTTCCTTTCTTCCTCCCTCCCTTCCTTCCTTCCTTCCTCCCACCCTCCTCCCTTTCTTTTTTCTTTTCTTGCTTATTTTGTCTTCATTGCTTAAGATCTCATTACCCTGCTGTGCCTTTTTCTCATCTTCTCCAGTACTCGGGCCTCCACCCATTGTTGTTTCCTTGTCTCCCCTGAACTCTTCCTTTCACTGATGAAGCTATCCTGAAAGTATTCATTTTCCTGGCTCTTTCTGCTCCTGGCTGCCAGCTCTTTGGAGGCCGGAAATATGTTTTATTTATTATGGCATTCTAGAAACCAGCATAATCTGTGGCATAGGATGAATATCAATAAATATATCCTGAATTGACTTGGAATTAAAATTCCAGTTTTCTTATAATTTGCATGTTTTGATACTTTAGAATTACTTTTTAGTTTACAAAAGAAGACATTTTGAGGGAAGGTGGTAGAGGAGTCCTTTTAGAAAAGCAGTTGCAGTTGAGGGGCAATAGATTACCTTCCCCAGTCAGCTCTGTGTGACAGGGCAGATGGCATGTGGTGGGACAGGCTTTGAGGAGGCTGACAGTGGTGAGGTGTGGCACAGAACAGAAGGTTGAGGGAGTGCAGTAATAAGAGACTGCATGTCATGATCTTCAGTAAAGTTACTAAGATCTTTACTAAGATCCTGCCTACTCAAAGTGATGAGGTTTCTTAGGAGAATAACATGAGAACAGAACTTTTGTGTCCAGATATGATGTAGGAGTTCCTGGGAATGCCCAAAAAAACTCAGGCCTAGAGATAGGGGGATGATGAGAAAGTAAGATGGAAGTTTGCAGAAATTGTGTCGGTGTGTGGGTGCATGTGTGTGTGCACCTGTTAGTAAAATCTTAAAATTTAGAGCATTCCACCCAATTTTACTTAAATCTTCAAGGGACAGAAAGGCCCCCAAGTCACATCAGGTTACATATAACTTTACTTCCATTATCTCTTTTGATTTTCTCATGTTAACATAATACAGTGGGCACAAAGTATTTATTGTTAACATTTTATAGATGAGGAAATGCAACTTTGAGAGGTTAAATTAAACTAATAATAACGGCAACAATAACAGACATTATATGCTTCACTGAATTATCTCATTTAATTATCTCAAATAAAACAAGAGGCTGCTACTATTACTATACTCACTTTACAGCTGAGGACACTGAGAGGTTATTTCCTCAATGTTACACAGGAAGTAGTAGACTGAGAACCAGATCTGACAATTACTCACTATGCTGTTCTACCTTTCTAGCTTATGAGTCTTAAAATCCAGTGTTGAAGAACAGTTTTTTTTCCTATTCCATTTTAAACCAATAAGTAAACTGAACACAAAAAGAAAAAAAAAAATCGAGGAAATGGTTTCACCCTCCAGTTTAACATTTGCTCATTCATTTTAATCATGCTCTATTACAACAAAGGAGTGTGGGAGTTCCAAGTACAGTCGGTAGCTTCCTCCATATTCAGAACTGGGCCCTTGCATTCCATCAACTAGCCACCTGCTCTGTTCATTCTGTGTGATCACAGACACAGCCAGAAACCCTGCTGTTCCTTCACCTCCTCCCTCTTTGCATTTCAAGAGTTTCAGGGTGCCAGCAGACAGGGACTCCTTCCTCCCACCATGTGCTGAGAAGGTCACCATCCCATCCCTTCCAAATGGTGAAAGTGAGGTATTTGGAGGAGGAACAGTTTTCTAAAGGTCATACTGTGGTGGGAGAGGAGCCCTGGGGAACTGGGTACCCTTCCCACCAGGCCCACCTGCCTCCACCTCAGCTCACCTACTGATTTTCTAGTGAAGAGATCCAGTCATCAGGCACAGGGAAGACAGGTTGTAGCATTTGAAGATAATGGTTAGCACTGGGGGAAACTGTGATAAAAAAGAAAATTTTTATCAGCTAGTTGATTCAGGACTAAAAATATTTCAGAATGACCCATCAGAAAGAAGTAGGCTCACCCTGTCCCCTTCAAAACTGATCTCTAGCAAAAAAAGGAAGTTTGAGGAAATCCCTCAATTTCGAGCATTTTAAATAAATAAAAACCTAAATTGAACATGGCTAGATTTCCATTTCAGAAACTGTTTTTTTAACAGCCTTAGAATTAAAATCCTTTTATTTAAGAAGATGGGATAAGGTCCATATCCTACTCATCTATAGCATCCTAAACTTCAGTTATTTCCTTTCCTTCCTTACTTTTGTATCCTTACTTTTGTATTCATATCCAAGTATAGCTTCTGTTCATTTTTAAGTTACTTAATGTTTTTCTTTAAATTGATAGTTTTTTAAAAGCATAAATACTTTTAGTATGTTTCCAATTGCATGTAATAGAATTTTCTAATACACATTAAGTAAAAAAAATAGTTATTAAGATTAAAACCTGTTTGTTTATATAACACCTAAAACATCTCACATGGATGTGTACCTCCCACCTCTTAAACACTCTTTTCTCTTTATCAAGCTGGGACAATAGGGATAATGTTCTTTAGGTGCTAAGGAAATATATTAAGGATTTGTGGAGAAGCTGTGGTCTCTGATGGATGTTATTTATAAATACTGTATGGTTGTGTGTGCATCTTCTTTAATCTCCTGACTTCAGTACTGATTATTTTTATAGGAAGGCATCTTCTTTCACCAAAATAGAGAAGCAGATTTAGGAAGTAAAATCAGGCTGCACCTAAAGACTAAGTGCTCTTTTTCCTGTTGGCAGTCTGGAAACTGAGAAGGAAAGCCATTTACGTTCCATATGTATTCATTCTACTAAAGATATAGGCAATGTTGCTGATTTGTAAATATGGGATCATGTTACCCTATTTACTTAAGACTTATATCTTCTCTTCCAAAAAAGAAGTGTCTGTATCCTTATTCACAGCCCTGTTTTGCTCCTGGTGCTGGCACGTGGTATAGTAAATAATTAACATTTCCCAAAGAGAGGTGTGGCCTTTGCCTGTGGTTCCTGGGAAGTGATCTCTAGGCTGTTGGAATGTCCTGCCTATTAAGAGTGTCTTTGTTTACCTTGGGACCTCAGGCCATACTAGTCAGTCTAACAATGTGATTAATGATAAAGGTTTTGGGTCACATGGTATCTACTCTACTTCTGGAGGGTATGGAGACTAAAGGTCAGGCACACAGGCAGTCAACCAAGTCTACATGATTGAGTTCCAGTAAACACTCTGAACATTGAAGCCTGGTGAACTTCCTTGGTTGGCTGTACTCTGTGCATATTGTCAGACATCATTGCTAGGAGAGGTATTTCTGTCTGTGACTCTACTGGGAGAGGTTAATTGGAAGTTCCACATTTGGAAACTTCTTGGACTCTGCCCCCATGCATCTTTTCCCTTGGCTAACTCTAATCTGTATCCTCTCACTATCATAAAACATAACCATGAAGATAACAGCTTTTGGTGAGTATTATGAGCCCTTCTAAGGAACCATTGGCCTGAGGTTGGGCACTCTATCCCCTAACATCACAGACATACAAAACACTCAATACATATGGAGAGGTGCTGTAACATCATAGACTAAGAGCTTTGAAGTCAAATACACTGGCTCTGCCATTAGCCAACTATGTGCTTTTGGACAAGTTATTTAACTTCTCTGAGTTTCTGTTCATAAAATCAAAGTAATACTATTTTGTACCTTGTAGGGTTGTTATGAGAAATCTGTGACAGTACTGTGCCAAACCATATCAGAACCTGAGGCAAAGAGAAAAATCAGTAATGCTGATCTATTTTTTATTTAAAATTTTTATATTCTGTTCATCATGGATATTTCATTGAAACTGGATATTTCATTGAAAAATGGTGCATTAAAATATTATTTATCTTGATTGCTAAGTTTTTTATGGCCCCTCAGATTTTGCACCCAAGGTAAGAACTTCATTCACCTCACCTTAGACTTGACCCTGGTGAAGATTAACAATAATAATTAAAATAAATTATACAGCTGAGGGCCAGTACCATAGGTAACACTGAATAATATGTAATTGTTGCTAATATTATTGTTGTTGCTATGATTACTTTAGAGAAGACTATGGAAAATTACCACTATATTAATGTGAATTAAAAGAAAAACACAACTATGATAATGGATTGGCAATATTTTCAGCTTAAAAGGAAAGATCAGGAGCTTATTCCCATAGGTGACCTGTGAAGACTGGACAGTGCATATGAATGTGAGTGTGTATGTGCTCGTTTTCTAATTTATTATATGAGAAATGTCAAATGAATAAGTTGGAGCCTCTTTATGAATGTTAACATTTATAAAAAGATGTTGAATTTGTAAAGATTATCTTTAAACAAATAGCACATTCAACATTCAATAAATTGAAATGCTCATGAAGTATGACATTCTAGTTAAATGGATTTATCCTGAGAATTTCTTTCAGCTTTGGCTTTGGCTATTGAAAAGTCTCTGTAAAATGTATTCACTGACTTTCTCACCATAGTAACTAGAGTGGATGGAGCATAATAACCTTGTGTCATTGGTGTGGATGCTCATGGTCTTTGGTTCATACTATGTTTACAGGTGTTAGAGATTGAGCTGTAACTTTTGAAACTGTACCCCTGGTCAAAGATAGCTTTTTCTCTCATGACTTGTATCTTTTATTTGGGGAAGATAAATGCAAAATAAAGTCCTACTATAGTGTAAAAAAATAAATATATGATCTTTGTTCCAGGTTCCTCGCACACAACTCCTAAGATGCTTGGAATTTACTCTCTTTTGTATGTGAATGACATGGCCATGCCCGGTGGGGGGGCCTGTCTAGAGAACTTCAGGATGGAGGTGCTGATCATCAAAAAAATCAACCAAATGATTAGAACTTGGGTTAGAACTTTTAGCAGCCCTGGTACCCTTTAGAATGGGAGCTGGAGGAGATTAAGTTAAATCACAAATGGTCAATGATTTAGTGTCATGTTTATGTAATGAAATTCAGTAAAACCCCCTAAATGATGAAGTTTGGGGAGATTCCAGGTTGACAAACCCTTCAAGGTGCCTGGAAAGTGGTATGCCTGGAGAGGAAATGGAAGCTCTGCATGCCCACTCTCCCCATACCTTGTCCTGTGCATCTCTTCCATTTGGCTGTTCCTGAATTATATCCTTTATAATAAACCAGTAAATATACATAAGGTATTTTCCTGGGTTGTGAGTCATTCTAGCAACTATAGAACCTGAGGAAGGAGTCATGCCAAATTTGTAGCTGGTAGGTCAGAAGTACAGGTGGCTCTTGGGACTTCTGAGACTGGCATCTGAAGTGGAGGCAGTCTTGTGGGACTGAGCCCTTAACCTCTGGAGTATGCATTAAATCCTGACAGTGTCAGAATTTAATTGTTTCACACCCAGTTGGTTTTGGGAAGTCGTAGGCCTGCTAATATAACTTAGTTGAGATTTCCCTTACTGAGCTTCTTCAGGTAGTTTGTGGTTATTCCAGTTTTATAGTTGCATAAACCCATTGGCTATGGTCAAGGCTTATCTCTGTTTTGCTATTATTTCTATTAATTTCCCGAAGTGAATTAGCATTTCGGTAAGACTTTACAAGTGAAATAACCAATTGTACATATGAATAAATGCATCACATCTTTTAATGTTGTAGAAGTAACTAGTTTATTGGATAACTTTTCCATTAATTATATTGGCATCATTTATGCCAAGACAAGACATTTCTATTTCTAAAAGACCTATGTAGTCTGTTCATGCATATACCCTTGAAAACTAAACTCAAGGACATGGGAAGAAAAAACTGGGAAATGAAAGGGGTATATGAAGTTAGAAACAGTGTTATTCAAAATGTGATGCTTGAACCAACAGCATTCATATCACCTGTGAGCTTGGTAGAGCTGCAGATTCATTGGCCCCACTTCAGTTTATGGAATCAGAATCTAAGGGATAGGGCCCAGGACACACTGTGTTTTAACAGCTCTCCAGGTGATTCTTATGTACCATAAAGTCTGACAACACTGCTCTCTATATAGTTTAGTCAAATGTAAGTTCAGGTGAGTAAGTCAGCAGTAATGAGATTCTCAGATTAAATGGGAGGGTGATCAACTCTCCCAGTTTTTCTGGGACTGCGAGGTTTTCTGGGATGCAGGACTTTTGGGGCTAACACCAGGTAAGTCCCAGGCAAACCTGGCAAATTAGTCATTATGGTGAAATAATTCTGTGCCTATTGTAGAAGCTAGACTATCTTGCATTTCATTTTGTCACTGTCAGATATTCTTCATTCCCTGACTGATTTCCCTTAGGCTCTGGGCATGACCAAATTAATATGGCTATCTTGTGGGTCATAGATTTGGAGAATTCAATAAGGCAGTTAGTTAGAATTGACATTTTGTTCTTGCGGTAACTGCTGGAGTTTGATTACGCTGGAGTATGTGATCCATAGCTTGCTTCTCTGCTTAATTCTTTCTCACTTCAGTGTTATGTGTGCAATAGGGCTCAACAAAGGCAGAAGCTGGGTATCATTTTAAAGTTCCTGAAAGTCACTTAAATTTGTTGACTTGACTTTATTTTTTGATGTGTTACTCTATTTGCTCTCATCCAGGTTATTTTGAATCCCTCCTTTTGTTTCTTGACTGAGCAGTGTCTTCATTAATAGTATAAATTTGCACTTATGTCAATGAGGTCAAAATTTTCAAAGTGTTTATTGGGCATCAATTTCAGTTGTAGAGGTTTTGACAGTACTGTTAATGCTCCTGAGAGTTGATTAATAAAATTAACAGCTAATAGTAATTATGGGTGCTGTGGTTAAGTGTGGCTTTATTTTAATGCATACCTTAAAAGTTTATTTCTAAGGATAGAGTAGAAAATGTTTCAAAGAAATGAGTTTCATCTTTTGTGAAGTTCAAAGCAGATACAAAACAAAACATTTAACAATTTGTGTATGTCTCTAATGAAATCTAATGGGTTGGTGGGTGTGTGTTTCTTCAAACATAATAACTCTGTACACATTATTTGTTTTTAATGTTGTAAAACCCATGTTATATTACTTGCTTTTCTTAAAGCTCTTACAATGAAGACTCAATTATGTTGCATTCACAAACAATTAGGTTTGACTATTTGAATGCAAACTATTGTTGCCAACATTTTGCAGCCTTTTTTAACCAGTAAAAACATCCTGCTTTGTCTATTAAAATGCTCATTTTGTAAATTGTTTTTCATGTGATTTAAGCTGTAGCACAAACGCTTTCTGTCTCTCTCTCTCTCTGCAGTTAATTTTTCCCTTTTTATCAACACAATTTGCTGGATAAGTACTGTGAGTTATCTCTGAATTATGGCTTTCTCTACTGAATCAACAACTCAGTTTTAAGTATGAGAGAACTCTAGAACCCAGTTGAATAGAGGAGCCATTTCTCAAGACTCTAATATACCCATTTGGTGGTCCCTGAGTCACTTTAATCTCCAATGTGTGTCAGTTTGTATGCTCTGATCCATGAACATTCTAGAGTACTTTCTAGAGTTTGGTCTGGCCCAGAAAGGTGGGTTCTCTGTTATTCTAGGTAACATTTTAAAGTCATCACATATGATGAAAATTAGGTATAGTCTATTAACCACCAAAAATATCTTAGGAAAGTGATACATTGGAGACCAACATACTACTGTTTCAAGTATAATGCAGTCTTTCTCCTAAGGACGGAAAAGATTGCTTGTTTTTTATTGAGCACCAGGTGAAATACAGGTATGTTCACTGGTCGTCATGAGCAAAACTCGACATCTTTAGATATTAGGATCATGCTCAGCATGGTGATCTAGGACAATGGTATATGAGAGGCTTATATATTAGGACCGTCTGAGGAGACAAGAGAGTCAAATCTCCCATTTACCATCTCACTTCCATTCCATACCTACCTGCCTCAAGGCCAATGTCAAGCCCGCTTCCTACTTAAATTGTCATTCATTCTCTCCTTTTCCTTTTGTGTTTCCATCCTTATCTCTCTTATTTCTCACTATCAACCTTTAAGAATTAGGTCGTAGATCTTTGACAAGTTAAGTTTAGATAAGGATAAGTGACACTCTCATGGTCATTCAGAAAGTAAGTAGCCGTGTCAGCTTTTGAATCCAGCTCCCTAACACTAAAGCTTTTACCCTAGCCCCTGTGCTATAATGTAAAACATGCCCATGAGTAGTCTGCCTTGGCAGTGTGTGAGGGTAAAAAAAAAAAAAAAAAAAAGCCAAAAACATAAGGTAGTCAAGCACCGGGAAAAGTACATTTGGTGAGAATTATGTCACTAACAATCTCGTAACTGTAGTGGTCTTAAATATATCTGCCTAGCATATATCTTGATTGCTTTTCATTCTAATTCTTAAACCCCTGGGACTAGATTTCCAATGTCACCTTTCCAGCTGAGAGCAAGTTTTGACATTACTATGGCTCTGATAATGGTTTAAAAAAATTGTTTGATAGCTCTCCCTAAGTTGAAACCAATGACTAATTAAAGACCTTACCCACAGTGTAATGTACTATACTCCATTGGTACTTTGGGAATTGGAGGGACTAATTTACTTGTAATTTACATTAAAAAATGGAATAAGTTGGACTGACCAATATCTTTCAGTTATTTCCATGTTTGCCACAGTTATGTTCAGGTGTCTTAATTTTGTAAGCACAAAACCCACTTTGAAGTTTTCTATGCCAAAGTTCAGCATGTATGTCTATTGTTCCTTATCTAAGGTTTGCTTTCTAAGTTATAATCCAAATATAAATGTATTGGGCCATATTTGTATTTGGAGAATCATAAAGTAATATATGAATGCAATGATCCATAAACTCAGTATAAACTTATAAGCCATCAATGAACTTGGAAGGTACTGCAGTAGCTACTCACAGTCTTAGGGCTTCACAATATACCAGCTTTTGCTTCATTTTAAAATCATTTTTTTTAAAGAAATGAAAATTTACTAACCTTTCACTCAACACAAAATAATGGTGGGATCCTACTTCATTTATTATATTCAGTTGGGGTAACGTATTTATTCAGGTACCAGATGTAGAGTGTTAATGGATTAAAGTATATGGGCAAAGTGGGCAATTGTACTGTAAATGTTACTTAAGTGAATTTGGCCTGCAAGGGTATTATTGATTTATTTTATCTAATTTAGTTTGTATTGCAATTCAGGCTCAACACTGAGGGTTGAAGTCATCAGTCTTCTACAGGTGAAATGACTTCAGGTCTCTAGGAAACTAAACTAAGTGAATAGGAAGTCTCTTCCTTCGAGGAAGCAAAGAGAGTGGAAATATTTTCCAGTGGGGTGAGGATGTTGGAGGGGGGGGATGTTCTCCTCCCAAGGACACTAGGAAATCATATTCCACCAGGAAGAAAACATGCAACCACCACTCAGGGAAACATTTGATTTCCTTGTCAATATTAAGACAATATCTTCTTAATAGCTGAAGAGTGGTACTTTGTTAGGCATGGAGCTTAGTGTTGTTCCTTATCATCGATCACTTTGTAAATCAGCAGAACAGGAAGAAAGGTGCCCTTTTTAGTTGTTGTACAAAGCATACTATTGAGGGTTTCATGTTCACTTCCTTAGTATTCCAAGTGTCCAGGTTTATGAATCAAAGAGGGGTGCACTGAGCACAGGAGAGCAAAGTCTCTCTCTCTCTTTTTTTAAGCTATTATGAAATTGCTTAATACTAAATTTGTTGTTGAATGTTTGAACATAAATGATGAAAAATATAAACTGTTTAGTGCCATTAAACAATTGTGAGAATATTATATTATGTGGCTCTAATCCCCCAAATTATGATAGCCTTGAATTCATGATGATTTTAGAGAAAAATAAAGCATTAGGTATTTAAAAAATTGGGTTATCAGGAAGCACACAACTGGTATATTCATTAGTTTGGGTCCTCTGACATATCCCTGTGAAACAGGGAAGGATTCATATCCTCTTCAATTAAGGATAGGGAAACTGAGGCCTAGGGAAGCTTGGTGATCACTCCAAGGCCACCTGGAGCAAACATAACCAGTTTTCAGGTGGAAAAACAATACTGCACATCTATACTTGTCCCCTTGCCTCTCTGCTTCTAAGTTGTGAAGAGATATATTAACTAAACAAAACAGTCAGACAGCTCCCGGGAGCCTTTGGATATGAAGTCTCTAATGACTCCATGCAAAACGTCCCAGACCTGAAACATCTGTTCTGGAGATACAGTCAAGATCCATACCACAGTCTCAAGTTAACAACTTATTTCCTTTCCTTTTATTTATTTATTTTTTTAAAGTGCCTAGCAGCTGTCCACGTATTTCAGAGGACAGACCTTGGTTTAAACCTCAGCCAGAGAATGTTGTACAGGAAACTCTTACAATTCACTGTATGTGCTAATTAGAAGCTTCTAACACAAGCACATGGATTCATTTATACACTGATGAATTTTCAGTTGCCAGATAGCTCCAGTGAAAAGATCAGAAAAGTAAAAACAGTCAATCTAATGAATTTAACATTTATTTTTATGCAAGCTGAGTAATTTTTAGAATTGTTTTGTTTTTTTGGAGGAATGATTTGCATGTGCAATGCATTTGTTTTATGAGACTTGAAATACTACTTCCTGGAAAAGGAAGACAATTTTTCTTGATTGAGAGACATCCAGCCAGATACCCAGAGTTAAACCCAAAAGACCAGAAGTGAAAGGAAGAGAGAGAATCCCTAGGTCACACATTCATAATACCTGAGGGAAAGAATAAAGAGCATCAGAGAAAAGATCAGGTTGACTTATGATTTCACTGCAGCATGGGGTAAATTTGTCTCCAGTGCAAGCCCCGCAGCTAACAAAGAGTAGTCACCTGATTCCCTTTCTGTTGCATCCCTCCAGTCTGGGACAGCAGGCAAATGTCCGTCTCCATTTCCCACAGAAATGTAATATCATATGCTGTTCTTTTAAAATATTTCCTTTTTTTCCCTTTGTTTTACTTGACCCTCATTAGATACACATAAACAGAAACTCATGTTTATCTATCCATCCTTCACGCATGTACTGAAGGTCTATTGGTCTGGCATTCTTTGAGGAATATGACAGAGAAGATCATGGTCTTAGGCATTTCATAGTCATGTGGGGGAACCATATAATTAAAAAGCAAATGAATCTATAATGAAGATAATTATAAGTAGAAAGAACTGTTAGAAAGACTCTAAATATAACATGATAAAGAATTATTGGGTGGAGCAGGGGTCCTTGTGATAAAAGGTTGATTATGAAAAGGCCTCCTCAAGGAGATAAAAGTATCTGAATAATGGAAGGAAGTAACCATGCAATGCTTTGAGGAATGGATCTTCCTGGAGGAAAGAACAAATACAGTAGCCTTAAGACAGGGTGATTTTAAAAAATGGAAATAAAGTCATAAAGATTAGAGCATAGTGATCCTAAGTGGGCTAAGTGGAGTATGGTACAAGATGAAGTCAGGGAGATGAACAGAGGGTAAATCATGAAGAATCTTATTGGCCATGAAAAGAAAACACTTGTATCTTTGTTTAAACTTTGATACAGTTTTCTACATAATACCTATGTGTGAGCATTGTACCAGGTACTTTATAGCCACTATTTCAGGTACCTTCACAACAACCCTGCAAGGAGTGCAACAATATTACTATTTTGTGGATAAGAAAATGAAAACTCAAAGAGGTTAAATAAATTTCCCAAGATTATTTAGCTAGTATGAAGCCAAGATTCTAAGCTAGATCTAACTCCACAGTCTGAGCCCTTGTCTACTCTTCCCCTCTGTTCCACTTTTCCTCTATCCTATTTCCCAGAAATGCATATGTCTTTCTTACAAATATTCTTGTTAACTCCTCCTTATTCTCCAGGAAACATTTCTGACCCCTTCTCTCCCTTCCCCCTTCCTCCCCTTTTTAAACCTTATCTTCCACCAGGTTGGATGGCTGTGCTGTGAGGGACCATAACACTTTCTGTTTCCCTGTATTATCACCAGTATCCCACTTTGGTTGTTGTTATCTTTACCTGTCTTCCTCACTACACTGTATCCAGCATAATGAGAAAGACTGGGTCTGAGACAGCACCCACAGGATCCCCTAGCAAACTGTGACAAAGAGTAAATACTGAAGTAGTGAGCATTAAAAAGAAAATAAATGAATGATGCTACCAGATTCACAGGACCTTAAAGTCCCAGTAATTGGACTAACCAATTCTATGGCTTCAAAAATGATATTGCAGGGTAACTGAAGGAACAATGTAAGTATACTGTTGATATTTGATAATGAGCCTTTAAAACCCCTAAAATAACATAATATAGGGTAATAAGTGCACTTTTGGTCTCCTTGCCTGCAGGTTCTCAGTGTTTTCATTATCTCCCCAAACCACTACAAATCTAGAATTTATAGGAATTAAAGGGAATGATGCAGTAGTCTAAATTATGTGGATTCACATCCTAGCCTTGCCTCGTGTCAGCAGTGAACTTTAGTTTTCTGATCTCCAAAGTTGTGCCAATTGTTTGTACCATTTTATGAGGACTAGAAATAATATAGATAAAGCACCTATTACAGGGATGCAAGTATGCGTCATAATATACTCTTTTTTTTTTAAAGATTTTTATTCATTTACTGAGAGAGATAGTTGATAGAGAGAGAGCATGAGAGGGGGGAGAGTCAGAGGGAGAAGCAGACTGCCCGCTGAGCAGGGAGCCCGATGCGGGACTCGATCCCGGGACTCCAGAATCATGACCTGAGCTAAAGGCAGTTGCTTAAACAACTGAGCCACCCAGGCACCCTAATACTCTTAGTAGTAGTATTGTGCTCTCATCATTAGACACTTGCAGTCATTCCCCATTGCCAACCGAAATAATAAAATTACTTTGCATGGCCTTCATGAGTCCCACAGTTAGTTCCTTCTTTTCCAGCCTTAAATTCCACTACATTCCTCTGATTTCCCTTATCCATCCAACTTCCTCTTCTCCAGCGTGCTTGGCATCTTGAAGCCTTTCTGCCTTTGGTTATGCTGTGTTAATAGGCTGGATTATTTTTTACCTGCTGAAATTTCTTTTACTGTGAAAGACCATATTGAGCTGTGTGTATAAGAACATGGACCCCAAATTCAGTCTACCTTGTTTAAATCCTAGCTCCTGTATGCACCACATCTGTGACCTTGAGTGACTTATTTAATATCTGCATGCCTCAGTACGGTACTATAATCAGGATAGGAAAATGTTAATCTCTCAGGGTGACAAAGATGGAAAGAGTTCACACATGTAAAGTACCTATGACAGTGCATGACAAGAAGTGAGCGCTGCATGGAATATTACCTGTCATCATCATCATTATCATCATCACCACCTTTTTCCGATATTCCTCTGTATGCAAAATGCTTTCTCCTATCACTTGTCAGAATATCTGCTCTTTCCTTAGTGTTCTACCAACATTTCTATTGTATCTTTATTCTAGAACTTAAAAAATTATGTTTAATATTATAGCATATGGCTTGAATGCTTGCCACCCCCATAAAATTCTATGTTTCTTTAAGGCAGAAGTCATAATAAACTCTTCCTCATCTCTTTTATTGCAGGGCCTTAGAACAATGTTTTCTCAAATGCTGTACACCAGCTAAGTGTGAAATGAGTAAGAATGCATATGTCTAATTGATATGCTCATTGTTTATCTTCTTGTATGAGAACAAAAGTGTTGACCCTGTCTGTCACTGGCTGTAGTCCCAGAGCTTAAAACAGTGCCTGGTATAAAACAGGCACTCAGGAAATATTTGTTGAATGAAAGATGAAAAAAAAAAAATGAAACGAATGAATGAATCAGCGAATGAATGGATCAATCAATAAATCGAGATAACCATACTTGAGGTTTCTTAAAATTCTCTCTTTAGTGAATTAGAAAGCATGTGCTTCAGCCCTTAAGTTCTCTGTGTATTTCCACACACATACTATGTGTATACAGATTGCAAAATTAGCATCATTTCCGGAATCAGGATGTAAATCGGACATATGCTTGACTAGGTGGCAGGGAGATATCTGAACAAAAATATCTTGCCTAGAGAAAAGCAGGTGGAATTTGCCTTTTCAACATTTTTGTGCCAAGCCAGGTAATTTACTTCTCACCTGGGAACAATTTCTTTCCCACAGCCATCATGTGAGTTTCACCACAGCTGTGGAGCTAAAGTCAAAGTCAAAGTCAAAGTAGAGATTGCTGCATCACTTGCTGGGAGATGACTTTTGAGTTTGGGTCTGTGTCCTTGTCTGGCAGCTTTCTTATTTGTGTTTAAAAACATGGACTGCAGAGAGGTGCACATCTGTTTCTGAACGTGTAAGTAGAATATGGAAGGATTTTTTTTTTTTTTTTTTTTTTTTGTGGCTTTAAATTCCTGGACTCTTTAGCTGTCCCAGTACATGCATTCTGACTTCTGTTTTTCCAGCCAAGAAGCAGCAGCTGCATCTGGATGTGTGAATTATACATCTGAGTTAACAGTATTTAACAGAAACATACATTTCTTTTTTATCTCCTGTATCCACAGTTTTGAGACAACCAGACTTATCGATATGATGCTGGTCTCTTCCATTGGCACTGTTCCCTGTCTTCTATAGAATTTTCCATTCTTTGCACCATATAGTCAGACCAGAGAATAAATAAATCACTCTCTGTATTGCTTTCCATATTGCTTTTTTCCCCCCTTCTGATATTGAACATTTCATAAGAAGATCAGAGTTCTTTAAGTTGGAATCTTAGAGACAAAGATCAGGACAGGGCTAGGCTAGGGGTAGAAGGAGGAATATGTACTTTCTTTTATGCCTGAGTCATGAAAAGAGTCACTGAAGTTCTCCAGTGCTGAGTCAGAGACCTTAATAACAGCCTCCAATTTCCAAAGGCAGTGAAGACAGTGGAACGACACATGGTTACATCATGCCGGCCCCCAGAAACTAAAATATGATAGAAAAGAGGAGAAAAATGTTTTCAAACATTGCCTGTGACTAGGTAGTGAAGGCCTACGAAGTGTGACTGCATACGTATCCTCCTGGACACTCTTGTCCAATGCCTGACATGGTATATTCAATATACAGAGATGTACTCCTCTGTTTTTTTCAAGACATTTCAGTCTTGGGAGTCTCCTTTTGCTAAGAAAATATGTTCACATGTGTAACACCAAATGATATCACCTGTTAACTCCTTTATACAAATTAGCTGACCTATGGCCAGAACTGTTGCAAGGGACCATCAAATAGGTTATCTGCAGTGGCCAAAGCTCCAAGAACAAGAAAGCAAGTTGTAGAGGCCTCCAAAAATAAATTTTACAGGCCCAAAGGGAAGAACGTGAGTCTTGAAGTCAGAGATCCATGTTTAGAACCTTAGAGTGTGTGTAGCACACTAGCCTCAGGTCACTCAACTATAAAAGAAAGTGACAAAAGACAAGCTATTATGCAATATTTAAAGTCCATCTGTCCTCATCGGACTCACCTGAAGGAAAAATAAATGGGAGCAGTTCAGAAACTGCTTTGCTTTACAGATTCTGCATACTGAGCATCACAGAAAGAAAACAAACAAACCAAAACAACACTACCGATCATAATCTAAAGCAAGAGTTACCAGTGCTTCTGTTGGGCAAATAAGTTTTAATGGAACACATCCACACCTGTTCATTTAAGTATGGCCTTACTTTCCTCCTGCAATGGCAGTTGAACAACTACAACAGAGATCTGGCTCCCAAGCCTAAAACAGTTACCATCTGGCTCTTTAAAAAGAAAAAAAAAGTTTGTATCCCATGCTCTAAAAAATCCAGAGTAGCTATGTTGCCCTACACAATACATTGGGATCAGCAAATGGGAACCCATAAAGGCCTCCTAGGAATTGTGTTATAACCAGAGGACATATGGAAAATGCAAAAATGTATTTCTGGTGCTCCTCATTGGTAATAACTCTGAAGTCCTACACAGTTTCTAGTTTCATTTTCTTACATTAATTAAATATTGGTCAACTCTCCCAGACTCAGTTAGTGCTTAATGAGATGTCTTATATTTTTTATTTCCATCAATCTCTGTTTGAAGATATTTACTATTCCACCGTTTTCTTGAAAACTCTTTGAGCTGCTACAAACCTTAAATTTCAAAATATAATGTAATATTCTGTCTTTTATATGTGCAGAGTGGCCAATCATTGACCTGTTGAGTGTTGATACAGGAGTCAAAACTCTTCACCAGAATATAAAATAAGTCTAGAAGAATGAATGACTGCCATTGGCTGAAAGCAGAAGACCTGTTGAGAGCATGACAGTAATATACTTTTATAGGGTGCATGTGTGCTTGAGTGGGTGTGTGGGGGTGTGCGCGCGCACACGCAAGCGTATGATTAAGGAAAAGAGAGAGATTATTTATGTATTCAGGAACAGTCATGTGTAGTATATAGGATACTCTTCATGCCCTGGGGTTTGGGAGGAAAGCAGATTTTGAGAAGTTTTATGAAATTTATCAATGGGATTATGTTTTGACTATTTCTTGAAGGACCACAGATTTCAATGGTTTTTCAATGATTTTTTTTTTTTTTTTGCTGACGTGGGATGATTTGAGTTATGTTCTATATACCCAAGTGGGCAGCACATTAGCTCAGCTTTCTGTGGGTTGCCTGTGTCAAATGGTGATGGGGTCTATATATACAGGGTTGTTAGGAGAACTGCCTCAGATAATGTATGTGAAAGCAGTAACTAAGCTCTGATTTTTCCTATCAGCATCTGTTATTATCATCACTGCATTTACTATGTTGTCATGGCTAACAGAAAGATTCCAATATAACCTTGAATTAACTTGAAGTGATTGTTTTATTTCAATCATTTCCTCATACAAAAAACCATCGACAGTATTCTGATCAAAAGTTTTGTAACCCGTAGAGCTGGGACTTGTAAATCACGTGCTTTAGGCAAATAAAAGGAAAAGGACAGCATTTCCCATTTCTGACATGAGTTCACATTGTCTTTTGAAAATTTAAGCCTCAGGATACATTATGTGCTTTCTTCTTTGCACTTGGTCATACACCTTTTAGTAAATGCTTGCTGTTAAAATGATAAATGGATGCTATTAAAACACTTTAATGCATAGTGCACCAGAAGTGCCTACTTAAAGGCTAGTTTCCCTTCAGAATTTTGAAGAAGATGCCTTCTCAGCTTTTCTTTCTTGGCACAATTCTTAAGAGAATGGGAATATGTATATGCTTGTATTCTTCTAAATGTCCACCAGAGATAGTTATATTCCTGTAAAAGCTTCAAGTGGCTTTAATTAGATGTATTCTTAGTAAATAGCTCACCTCTTCCTTGTTTTCCTTGCTTCCCAAAAGGTTTGTGAGTTTGGCAGAAGGTGAAGTGGCATAGATTGTATTTTAAACTTCCTAGTTTGACTTTTCCTGCCCAGTGTTTTCAAAGAGGAGAATTTGTAGTGCATATGATTTCTGGGTGAAAAATGTGTTACTTCACACATTATTTAAATTTCTAAAACTTTATGTTAGAAACAAAAGACAGATTTGTTTCCAATAAACAACAAAACCCATGATGAACTTGAATTTTCTTTGTTTTAAAATACACACAAGCTCAGCTCTCTGAAATTTTATGAGGATAAAGGTACTATAAAGACCCACAGATCTGCTGGTTTGTTCTCCTTGAAATTCCCTTGTCCTTTGATACTAAGTGTGCTTAAACGCATTCATAATATCAAGTTATATAAGGCAATCAATCAAATTTTGGAATTTTACAAATTTTGGAATTTTATGAGTTTTTCTTAGAAGGCAGAGCCATTCCCCCTTAAATAGTGGAATAATTTTATCAATGTTCATTTAGAGCCTCCAAAATTGTATTTGATCAAGAGACCATCATTATAGGCTGAGTTACTACATGAAACATATAAACAAATGCT
Organism: Neomonachus schauinslandi; assembly: GCF_002201575.2. NCBI lineage: Eukaryota > Metazoa > Chordata > Mammalia > Carnivora > Phocidae > Neomonachus > Neomonachus schauinslandi. The sequence goes on along the minus strand of NC_058409.1, from coordinate 97,440,127 downwards.
CATTAGAGACCTACAAGTTAACAGTCTTAATTAGACACTTCAAAGCTGGTATTTGTGTCTAACATTTGTGTCTTACTTGAATGCCATTTCAGAATTTATGTACAATTCTCAGACTATATCGATCTAATATTAAGATAAACTGAGTCCAAAGTGATGACTCATGTAAAGCATAGTTTTTTTCATAGAAACAAAAGTTTCTATTTTATTCCACTCTTTTCCTCATTTTGCTGAGGAAATATATGGAGCATTCCTTAAAAAAAAAACGGGGTTAGAGGGAGAACAATTAGTTTTCCTCACCAAAGGCCTGAACTTCATATTGTTTTTGCTTTCTCTTCAAATGTATACTTCTCAACTTCAATTTTAATACACTAGAACAAAAGAGCTAAATTTTGTACTTTTAACAAGTCCTTCCTATGTGCCTGAATAGCAATGAGCTAGCAATAGCTTCTTACCTTTCTGACAACTCCCATTGCCAAGTGTAGGCTATTTAGAAATTGGTACAAAGTGAAAATAAATACCTGGTTTCCCACAGGCAGTCCTCTGAAATGCCGTCTATCATTTGTAATTTCTGTGACTTTATGTGGTGGTTATGATTTATCACCTTGCCACTGTATGAGTCAGCCGTGAAATCTCCATGACTCAATGGCACGTAACAAAAGCAATCAGGAAAGTGACATTTGAAGGAAGGGTTGGTGGATGGGTTTGAACAAGATTTCATTAAGTTAAAGAACTAAGGTAGGGTAACTCCCCCAACTTTTCAAAATCTTACAAAGTCAGCATTTCAGTTATTTCTCTTCATTGGTAATACCTGTAAACTGGGGAGGGGGTGGGCAATTACCATCAATTGGAGACAGACAAAAAATATGAATTTATGGAGGGTGACAGTATGAGTTTATTCTTATTTTGCATTTAATCTTTTATTTTTCCATTATGTTCAGAAGAGCCTTTTGTTAATCTTGCAAATTTCCTACTGCTTTTAAATTTCCTTGCTACCCACCTGTTTTTGCCTAGGTGGTAAATTTAGCAAAATGAACTTATTTGCTCAATAAATATTTACTGAGCCTAGATTCTGTGTCAGGCATTGTGTAAGACAATAGGGCTGAAACCATAAGCAAGGCAGACATGACCCTCTCTCTCAAGGACATTTCAGTCCAGTGAAATGAGTCATACTTACTTTTCCAGGCTAATTGCCATTAATCTTGAGTAGGAAAATGCCCATTTCCAAGTATTAAAGAATATTTCTTATATAAGAACTTGACTTTGCCATGCTTGAATATTTTAAGCTACAGTTATCTTCATATAGAAAAGTGGAACAAAGATTGGCCTGTTGGCAGGAATATGACTGGTCTTCTGGGCACCTGTCCCTCAGCCCTGTGGACTCCCTTGTTTGACAGTTTATATTGGATGCTACTTCCTTGATTTGCAAATAATATTTAACTTACTTTGATCCAAGAAGAGAAATATTGGGGGGAGTTCTTAAGAAGTTTCACTGCTGGAGCTCAGTTCCTGGGTTATAAGTATCATCCCAATAGCATTAGCCACTGATTGTGTTACGCTCATCATTGTGTCTAAGGGACGTTGGAAAGAAAAGATAGAGTTCGTAGGTAAAAGTCACTGTCATAAATGGAAATTCAAAAGGAAGATGAACTCTCTGCAAATAAGAACTGTAATTTTCACTTTGATAGTAGCAATACCTGGGATAATGTCTGGAACAGAATGGCAAAAAGTAATACTATCTGTCCTTTATTGAAAGCATGCTGGGTGTCAGGTATTATGCTAAATGTTGAGTGAGAAGTACTGATGAATCTTTGTTGTACAGAAAGAGTAGAGAGGCATAAAGATTAGCTATTGAACCTACAGAAGTTAATATAATAATTTTGGAAGAAATTGTGCCACCCTCCCATTCCTTTGGAGGGAAAGATGCGAAACATGAAGAGATTGGATACAGTACTTTGGAATGGCTTGCTTCCTTTCAACTATAAGAATAAGTGTAGCTGGGCGCCTGGGTGGCTCAGATGGTTAAGCATCTGCCTTCGGCTCAGGTCATGATCCCAGGGTCCTGGGATCGAGTCCCACATCGGGCTCCCGGCTCAGCGGGGAGTCTGCTTCTCCCTCTGACCCTCTCCCCTCTCATGCTGTTTCTCGCTCGCTCGCTCTCTAAAAAATAAATAAAATCTTTAAAAAAAAAAAAGAATAAGTGTAGCCAAGAACTCATAAGGAATTTGATGAAGAAGAATGAAGCACTACTGACACAGCTGGATGAAACATACTCCAGACAACTCTAGTTGGTCTGAGAATAGGACATCCCCTTATGGAAATGATATCACAATGAGAAGAACACAAGCAGTAATTTTGGATGTGGGTACATCTTGCCCCACCTTTTAGGAAAGTTCTGAAGAACTTAGAATGCAGGCTAAAAATGAGGTCATGAAGAGAAAATAATACTTAGGTATACAAATGTTAACTTGAGCCTAAGCATGAGAGGAATGTTCCTGGTACTTATCAACTGCTGTTTTTCTCAGTACTCCGAAGTCAGTATGGGGCATTAAATCATGCAACTATTTTTCTAAGTTGCCTCACTTCGCCTACTGCTGCAATGGGGCTTAGGAAGAAACCTTAGGAAATATAAAACCCAAGATTAGGAAAAGTTTGATGCATTTGCTTTCTTTTTGTGTTGGGACTATGTTCCAAGCCATCTAAGTCTCTTGAACCATTCTCCCTGGCATCATCTCAAAGGATTGGGCCACACATACAATTCACATTGATTAAGAAACCCACTCCAAGGACTTCACATAGATGATTTTTGTTTAGTCCTAAAATCAATCATACAGTGTCTAAATCATTATTCCCATTTTACTGATGGGTTATCTAAGGTTTACAGAAGTTAGTTGATTTGTTCAGGGTCATCATAACTGGTTTGGTAGCACCAACTTCATAGACTTCAGACCTGATTGTAAAGTGAACCATGAACAAATGGCCAGAATTGAGCAAAGCTCTTAAGAGAGTGCTCTTGGTTTTCAAAGGAGTGAAATTAATTTTTATCACAAGTAGGGAAGGGGTAGGTGAGAAGATGAAGGAGGGCTATTGGATGATTTGGATTGGATGGAAGTTTTTGCATTAAAGCTAAAGTGAAGACTGAAACAATTGGAGGGAGAAATTCTTGGCCACACTAGAGGAACAGACCTGTCGGGGCAAACAGGGATCAGTTTTCTTGTTTGTTGTTGCTTCCAGAGAACTGGAGAATACAAAGATCATACATATAAAATTTTCCATGTCAGCCGTGATCCCATCCAATGCCACAGCCCCCCTCACTGTCAAAGATGTTCTGCTAATGTAATTATAAATGAGACTGTAGAATTGGTTCCACAAATCAAGCTCCTGATGAATTAACCCCCTTTCCCTTCTACAGTATATTGTGCTCCAGCCCAAGGGTTCTTTAACTGAACACATAAATGGAGTTTCACAACCTTCCAGATCTGCTCTGCATGCTGTGCCCAGACGTTCACATTGTTCTTCCCCTGTACCCACGTAGGAAATCCTCCTGGCATTTAAGATCATCATCTCCCTCAAGCCTTCCTGTCAGAAAGAGAACAGCCCTAAGTGAAATGCTACAGATCAGTGAGTTGGTAAACCAGCTACGGAAACAGTGTGTTACAACCCATCAGACCTCTGAAAAGATCCCACTTTGAAGATGTAAGAATGAGAGAGATACATTTGAATTAGGACCCAGAGAATCAATTGGTATGTGGGCAAGTTCAGGTGACCTTTTTAAATGACAAGAATTTTTCACTTCCGACCTCAGAAACAGCTTTCAAACTGAGTTTTGGTAGAGAGGCTATAAATTATGGTAATAAAATAGAATATAGCCAACAACTACTCAGTACAACTTAAGTTCCTGGCACTGAGCTGCCATGTATATCATGCATGGTATCATGTAATCCTTTGAAATCACCCTAACAGGTTGGTATTATTTTTACCTCATTTTGTAGAAGAGGAAAGAGGCATAACATCCTGCCCAAGATTATATAACTAGTTTTACAACGAGATTCGAATGCAGATCAATATGGCTTCAAAGCCTTTGTTCTTCAAACACTAGACCACATTGCTTCAAAATGAAGGCCAAAAACCAACTCAGAGGGAACAGGTCTAAGGGGAGCAACACTTCTGAGTACGTACTATATGCTGGGTGCTCTATCAGGAAAGACATCCATAATGGTAGGAGTACTCTGTGTGTCGCTGTGGCCTGTCTAGGACATGGCTCACAGTGAGATTCAATTCATAAGAGTGTCTGATGCACTTCTCTCAGGTAAGATGGAGTTCTGGGAGACAGGATCTGATTCTGATGGTTTAACAGTACTAGGTTTAACAGTACTACAGACATTCCGTCCCCAGACGGAATGGGGAATGTTCTGTATAAGAAATGACAGCTGCTGATAGAAGGGAGAAAGGAGGGCTTGTACATAATCTAGTGTTTTCAAATGGACCCCCGGGCTAAGAGGACACACGGAATAGAGTTGATAGAGAAAAGTATTTTAGATTGTGGGAACCTCCAAACAGTCATGGACTGTATATAGGGGTGTGGATTGGTAGACTTGCTTGGAGGAGTCAATACATTGAAATACTTACGTTATTTAATAGTAGACTGTTATTCTTTAACTTTTTATGAAAGAACTACAATTGACCTTTGAGAAGTCTGGTGGCAGTAAAACTGGTATAAACTGATGGTTGGCCTTATCAAGTTTCAATATTTGAGATGGTATAATTCATGTAAATGTTTAGCCTTTTTTTCACTGTGCAAGGGCAAAACCTGCCTAGGCTGGTATTTACTTTTCTAATTAGAAAAGCTTGAGTGATGTGAACAATTAAGATAATACAATACCTTTACAAGATAATTAATCTTTTCTTTGTGATTCATCCTACCACATCCCAAGCTGATAATGTTATTTACCTCCCAGTTAAGGGTATGTTAGAATGTAATTGGAGCCATTTGCTTTGACTATCAGAGGAGAAAAGATCATGCAATTTGCATCTCATATATTTAGAAATTAAAACTGAAGGACTGACCACTTGACACCACAGAAGTTCCTGAAATGAAGCCTGCTGAGCTCAATTTGTTGTGGCGGCTAAATGAATCCTCTCTCCAATTTGAATGCATGATGAAACTCCTATTAGAAAACTGCACTGTAATAATTGACAACATAATGAAACTGCCAAAGACAAAATGCAAATACTTCTCTACTGACCCTTCAGAACTGCACTCTGTACTTAGAAGCAAGTGCCTGTGCTAGACAAGTAACATTCCCCTTTATTCTGCCTCCCCTCTATCCATCAGGGACCGCTGAGATGTTCTTTTGGACACCCATTCCTTTAGAATCAGACAGTGGAGAGTTGGCAGCCAACAGTAGGTTGCACAATTTGGGATAGCATATAGATTGAACTAGCAATAATATTTGAAAGCAACTATATCTTCTATCACTGTTGTTTTATGAAAGAAACGTATTTTTAGCACTAAAAAATGAGAAGGATATTATCCCAGTGTAACAATTTTATAGACTAATTTAGCTTCATTAAACAAACAAGCTGTAATGTTTTTTTTGTTTTCTGGATTTGCCTCTGATCTGTGGAAACTTGACAAAGCATCAGCACTGATCTTTGGAAATCACTAATCTACATGCTGGCTTTTTTTTTTTTTTAATTAACCACTCAATCCACTATAATTTGGCCTCCGATCCTTTCAGGATCCATAATGAGTAATGTCTTCAGTTGCTGGTTCGATGGTTGATTGTCTCCTTTTTGTAACTGGAGCTCTCCTCAGCATTTCATAGAAGTGATTTCTCCTTCATCTTGGAAAAACTCCCTTCATTCAGTTTCAAATACTCCACCTACTCCTTGGAATTTTCTCTGTGGAGTCATATTTTCTCATTCCTTCTGAGTTTCCTTTATATCATTGAAAGGTTGTTGTTCTTCAGGGTTCTATCCTAATTCCCTTTTCCTTCCTTTCTATGCACACTCATCCTCAGTAATCTTGCTTATTCCCACGGCTTTAATCACAAATGTTGATATCCAGGCCACCCTCGCTTCTGAGAATCAGATCCTCCATTAGATATTGCCACTTGAATACCACAAAAGCATTTCAAACTCATTAAGTTCCCAAATGGAACTTGTTTATCCCTATCCTTTTGTGACTGTGAGTAGAATTACTCTTCTCCCATTGTCCAAGTCTTAAACCTAGATACCATTTTTGGCTTCAGCTGATTAATTATTCTACAATTTCTTTTACCCCTCCTTCCACCTACATTTAACATTAGACAACATTCAACGTTGTTTCATATACATATGATTATAATCAATGATTTTATTTTTCCTCAAACATTTTTGGAAACCAATGGTATGTATTACATAAAATTATCAGGTAAGGAAATAGTATCTGTGATATCAGTCATGTTAGTGAACTACTTCAAGCCTCAGTTTCCTCATATGTAAGATGGGGATGATATTACTACCTACTTTTCTAGAATTGCTATTTGGATTGCATGGGATAATGTTAGTTAAGTGTTTAATACAATCAGTCTCATAGGGTTATTACAGTTTTTGAGGTTATGTATAAGTGTATAAAGCATTTAAAGCATTTAAATGTATAAAGCATTTAAAGTACTTAATAGGGGCGCCTGGGTGGCTCAGTCGTTAAACGTCTGCCTTCGGCTCAGGTCATGATCCCAGGGTCCTGAGATCGAGCCCCGCATCGGGCGCCCTGCTCCGTGGGAGGCCTGCTTCTCCCTCTCCCACTCCCCCTGCTTGTGTTCCCTCTCTCGCTGTGTCTCTCTCTGTCAAATAAATAAGTAAATCTTAAAAAAAATAAAATAAAATAAAGTACTTAATATATAATACTCTCTGTAATTCTTCATACTTATATCTAATCCTCGTCACACACAAAAGTAAGCCTTCTCTATTATTATCTATCTTGGCCAATCTTCCGCCCCAAATAGGCAATAGTAATTTCTTCCTCTTTGGGCTGTTCTCCCATCTAGCCTCCCTCCTACTTGCTGATTGAAATTCCACTTATCTTCAGGTGAGTTAGTTTAGGTTTCTCCTTCTCCATGAAGTCTTCTCAGATGTCTGTTATTTCTTTGGATATTTTCTTTCTCAGAGCTGTCTCCCCCCCCCCCCCATTTTTAAAGATTTTTTTTAAAAAGGTTTTATTTATTTATTTGACACAGAGAGAGAGAGAGCGAAAAAGAGCACAAGCAGGGGGAGTGGCAGGCAGAGGGAGAGGGAGAAGCAGGCTCCCCACTGAGCAAGGAGCCCGCCCTGGGCCAATCCCAGGACCCCAGGATCATGACCTGAGCCAAAGGCAGAAGCTTAACTGACTGAGCCACCCAGGTGCCCCAAGATTTTATTTATTTATTTGAGAGAGACGGGAAGAGAGAGAGAGCGCGCGTGCGTGATCAGGCATGTGTGCGTGAGTGGGGAAGGGCAGAGGGGGCAGGAGGAAGAATCTGAAGCTGACTCCACATTTAGCATGGAGCCTGACGCAGGGCCTCAATGTGGGGCTATATCCCAGGACCGTGAGATCATGACCTGAGCTGAAACCACAAGTCAGATGCCCAACTGACTGATCCATTCAGGAGCTTCTCTCAGAGCTCTTCTGATAATTAGTGCCATAATACATAGACTTAGTTCTTACATTACTTCATGTGCATAAAAAACTAAGCCCCTTCAGCTCTCTCAGCTGCATCTTGTGGATGGCTGAGTACACAGTTGAATTGAATTTCAGAGTAGCCTCTACAGTGCATTATACTTTTCCTACCCACCTCCCTATCTTCAGCAGGTGTTTTCAATGGCAATTTCTAGATCCTTATTTTAAATTACTAGTTAATGATGATATTGCAGTACATTTTTTTAAGCACAAAAAATGAGAAATGGCACATTTAAGTGTGCTGTTTTTCTTTTACTTAAAATTGAAAATTTAGATTCTGCAGTTTATTCCAAAACAAAAATTGCACACTGCTTCCTGACTCTTACCCTCTTTGGATGTTTTCTAGGTTTGTGATTACTTTCCATTTTCAAAATTTCTGCCTGGAATAGTTTTACAGGTGTCACTCTTTCTCGGGAAAGGATAGATTTTCACTACCTTATAAGGATGACAAATGTAAGCCTGCAACATAATATAATTTCATTAAGCACATTAAATGTTCAGTATCTCTCTTCTGCACCACTTACTATGGTGGATGGGTACTCTTACCGAGGAAAAATTGAAGGTAGTAGGGCTATTGAGATGATGTAATGTGAGAGAAAAATTTTCCTGTACTATTTTCTCTTAAAATTCTGGCTTTAGGTAGTAAATCACATCTCCACTGTGGAATGAGGCCTTCCTTTACATTCTCTCTTTCTACACAAGTCAGATATTATAAATTTCTTATTTCTCTTTTTAAACTGCCTTATCCTCTTATTCACCATTAAGAATTCTCTTGGGAAAATTGGCATTTAGGTAATATTTTGCTTTGCATCAAAACCAGAAATCTAATCAGAGAGGGTCGTAAAAATCATGTAAATATTTGCTTGAATATAGACATTCGTCTCTTGCTTTTTGCCAAGATTGTTTATGGTTGGTTTCAGAAAAGATTTGGGACTTACCATGCTGTGGACTAAGAGCATTTTTCATTTTATGCCTCCATCCTTTATGTGGAAAGAATTGATGTCTTTGAAAAAAAAGGAGATGAGTTTTTTTTGGTCTGGGTTTTATATTATACAGTTCTAGATTTTGCACAATGTCCAAAATGACAAGGAGTTGTTTTAAAGGTCCGCTTCCATAAAAAGCATCTTGAAGAGGTGTGTGTGTGTGTGTGTGTGTGTGTGTTGGGGGGGGTCAGTATGGAGGCAGGGCGCAGATAGGGCTCTACTTTCTACCCAATAATAGGCAAAGCAACTAAAGTTTATTTTATTGTACTCTTTAATATATTGACTCCTTCATAAGATTGTCAAAAAATTCTACAGCAAATGGTTTGAAAAGACCAAATTTAAAAAGAATAATTTCAATTGATCAAAACAGCATGGGTTGTGTTGTCTGTGACTTAGCATGCTTTTGATAACAGTTCCCTAAAAGGAATTTGCATTTTGAATTTTTCAGAATGAAGTACTTAAAATGTGGACTAAGTCTGTTATTCCTGTGGGCATTTCCTCTGTAGTTGGTATAGTGATTACTTTGTCACTTCTTTAATTTCTACCTTTTAATGAGGACATGCAAGTGTGCCTATGGAATTTTCATATTAATGTCAGAGTGATTTAAGAATGGTCCATATTAAAAAAGGAAAAAAACCTCTTTTCCAGATTCAGCCTTCTGTTTAATTCTGTGGCTGGTGACAGAGCTGAGAGCCACTTGATAGGGAGATTCAGCTTCTCCTCCAGGCATCTCTGGGGCCTTTGGGATGGAACCAGGCATAGCCATGTATAAATCAGTATGTCCAGTTCTGGGCCACCCAGCTTAATTGGAAGCACTGACCCTAGGCCATTTCCTTGGGTAGGAGTGATGAGGTTAGGGCTTTCAATAATTGCATCTGATTACTGCTTGCAGTGTGAAGATAGAGAATAAGCAAAATGAATGAGCACCTCCATCCCATGTGGGGTTATTTGAGGGCAGAAATCATGGAGGAAGGGATCTGTGGTTTGGTTTGAGATTCCTCTTTAATTTCTTTTCAATACAATAAGTGAAATGTTCAATTTTCAAAGTAGGAAATCATTTCTAGTATCTTTGTTATAGTAATCCCATGTATAAACAATGCAATGGGCAGAAACTGCATAAGTGGGGGTCTTCAGGCCATTAGAATTCCCTTCTTGTCATAGTTAAGGGTTACCTAATCTTATATATAAGAAGAAGATCTCAGATGAATTATAGAGTTCAACACAGATAACCTCAAGGTTCAAGTATATATGTGTCCCATTTGCATTAAAATACTCTTTAGTATTTCAAGTGAAAACAACAATAAACTTGGGCTTAGGTTTAAACCATTTGCATGGAAGTCTGATTCTTGTATGCAATAGAGATAGTAGTATCCTATTAGCATAGAGTGAATTGTATTTAAACAATAATTGCAGACAAACCACATGTAAATCAATATACGAAAAGGCATCAAGCTGCATACACTATTGATTTTCTGCCATGTTCTTCTCTAGGTTAATGTTCTGAAAATATGATTTACCGTGAGGTTTTAATGAGTCACATTCTTTGGATATGATAAAGTTTTATGGAAGTCAGAAAGGTTTATTTTTAGTAGTACTGAGCAACTTTAAAACTGTGACTATGAAATTACCACAAAACTGAATTGGTTCAAGAGAGCTGATGGAAGATGCACATGTAAGAGGTTTATAAATATCTTCTGTTAACCTGGAAACAATTATTAAATTTTACAGAGTGATGCATATCTTATATGAGAAAAGGGAGACAATTTTGTTATTTTTATTTATTATTTTATTTATTTTTTTTAAAGATTTTATTTATTCATTTTACAGAGATAGATACAGCGAGAGAGGGAACACAAACAGGGGGAGTGGGAGAGGGAGAAGCAGGCTTCCCGCAGAGCGAGGAGCCTGATGTGGGGCTTGATCCCAGGACCCCAGGATCATGACCTGAGCTGAAGGCAGACGCTTAACAACTGAGCCACCCAGGTGCCCCAATTTTGTTATTTTTAAAGATGACTTTAAAATATAAAACGGGAGGTGCTGAGACATAGAAGAGACTTGGTGTAGATACAACTCTGCATGGGATGAGGGGTAAAAATAGGGGAAAACTCATTGTTAGGTGTGCATATCAATGGAATTTGATATGATCTGAACTCATAAACTAATTTCTGGAATTCTTGGCGTAATGAATCCTCCTGTCGAAGCTTAAAGACAGGTTTGTGCTAATTTTGACTTGGTGGGAGAATATAATATCAAGTGAAGATGAAGAACTGAACAATGCTTTAACACCAGGGATTAGCAGAAATCTTGGGAAGTTCTCAGGCATTGAATTTCTGTATTAGAATAATTTCTACCACAATCTGAAGGTCAAGAAGACCCCAGCTACTATCTGGGTTAAATTGAGTTGAATTAAAACATGTTAATACTTCACCCAGTTAAAAACTATGAACAGAAAAATGTTTCACTCTTACAACATAAAAAATTAAATTTTACCTATTTCATATATACATATGAATATTCTAAATAAAGCTATATAATCTATATACATAAGGGTACAGGAAGATGATTAATATGGATTCACCATCATTTTAGTTACTAACACCTGGTCTATCTGATAACAGCTCTGGTAATTACATGTAAAGAGTGCTGAGTTTGATCACTTGCCTCAAGGAAAAAAACAGACTAGAGCTAAAATTAGTTTAAATTTCTTTATTCTGTAAAGTGATAGACTGATTTTATAATAACGTGCCTTTAGGTGACCTTCATTACATTGACTGTAACATAATATCTTTTTCTTTAAAAGATTTTTGAAATGTTTCTAGATGTGTGCAATATAATCTCATGTATTAACACTAACGAAGAAAAGTAAGCAGTAATTAATGAAAGATGTTTATTATAAAATGAAGTATCTTTCTAAATCAAGCATAAGACAAAGGTGTCCTCAGATCAACTACTGGGTATCCTAGAAAATAAGTTAAAAAAAAAAGAAATTGAAAAAGAAGACAAAAAGCATTCCTTATTTGCACATTGTATGATAATCCACATATCAACTCCAAGAGAATTTACAGATAAACTTTAGCATTAATTAGAGAGTTCAACAAGGTTGTAAGATATGAGATATATTTACCAAAGTCATTAGTGTTCCTATATACCAGAAATAACCAATTAGAAAATAATAATAGCTACTAAGAAAAAAATAGTAAAAAAAGTATAAAGGATTATATCTAACAAAATTGTACCAGAACTTTATGGAGCAAATTATAAAGCACTTTGGGAACATAAAAGTAAAACTCTAAATCAATACTTGAAAGTGATTTCAGTCAAAATTTCAATTGGTTTTTTTACAATACATAACCAATTTTAAATTTAACCAGTTCATATAAAAGAACACAAAATGGAGTACATGCATATCTCCCTGTTTCTTCCACTAAATACAGCTCAAAACCCTGTAAATGATAGATAAAGCAAACATTAAAAAACTATGAAAGGTAGAAAAGATAGACCAGCTTGGGACCTGATGAACCATATGGCGGTGTGTTTCTGGAGTTTTCTGGAGTTGCCTAATATATCTTGGACAGGGTGATAAGAAACTTTCAACCTAAAATGCCAATTGGTACAGACAGATATTTTAAAAGTCCTATAAAAAGTTTGTTCTCCTTAGCTAGAGGATTAGGAAAGGGGCAGCCTAGCAGGGCAGAAGATTTTTATTTTTTTATTTTTATTTATTTTTTAAGATTTTGGTTTTTTTATTAATCTCTACACTGAATATGGGGCTTGAACTCACAATCCCCAAATTAAGAGTTGCATGCTCTACAGACTGAGTCAGCCAGTGCAGGAGACTTTTAAACAATAACTACTCTACTGCAGCTAAAAACCCCAGAAAAAACTGTGGTCCTACTCCTACTCCCCTAAGCCACCAGAGAAGTAAAAACTAAAAGATTCCCAAGACTACCAAGTGTGTGGAACAACCACATAGAATTTTCAACTGTTGTTGGTGAGAGTGTAAGTTGAGTTAATCACTTTAGATAGCAATTTGGAAGTATTTAAGCTGAAGCTGGACATATACTTTCACATAGCAATTCTATGCTGTGTATGTTAGCATAGAATTAGGAAAGTATATTCCTAGTTAGTAAGTAATACTATGCTTCAGAAGACAAGTACAGGAATATTCTAGCACTTTTGGTGTGGTGGTTGATTTTAAGTGTCAACTTGACCTTGGGGTACCCAGATACTTCGCTAAACATTATTTCTGGGTGTGTCTGTGAGGGTGTTATAGAATAAGATTAGCATTTGAATCAATTGAGTAAAGCACATAAGTCTCCCCAATGTAGGAGAGCATATCATCCAATCTTTTGAACACTTGAATAGAACAAAAAGGCAGAGAAAGGGAGAATTCATATTCTGCCTGTTCTTCCTGACTACTTGAGCTAGGTCATTGGTCTCCTGTCCTTGGGCTGAGACTTAAACTATCATCTTGTGTGTGTGTGCATGAAAAGTATGTATGTGTGTTTATGTATGTATATGTATATCCAAAAGATCAATCCTATTTCTATAGGATGGATGGGTGGATGGTTGGAGAGATAGACATGTACACACACTATTGATTCTATTTCTCTGGAGAACAGTGACTAGAAAAATTCATTTTTTTTTAAAGGGAGGATGTAAATATATCAATGCTTATCAACTGAAAAAATACATTTATAAAATACTTAAGGTAATATATAATATACCCATTATAACTATCAAGATACAGGTCTCAAAACAATATTGAGTAAAAAAGGTGAATGTATATACAGTACAACATTATTTATGTAACACACAAAATCTCTTTTTATGCATATATATCTATAATAGGAAATATGTATATGATTATATTATGTAACAAAAAATAAATCAAATTTAGGAGGTGGTAGAAGAATATTATTGAGGAATGTTATTCAGATGTCTTTACTTAGATCTGCAGTGTTTAAGTTCTTTAAAAATAATCTAAAATGGAGTTTCTGACCATGTGAATAACTGACTGGATGCTAATATGGGACTCTTCCAAACCAGGAATAATGTAAATCCTGGACATGGTACAAAAAGCAAATTTTGAAGGCCATGGGTAGTGAACAAAGGAAACAGGCACTGATGGAAAAAATGTGCATGGTATAGAGGAGTTGAGAAGCTGACAAAAAATTTCTAGTCTTTGTAGTTTTAAAGTAGAACAAAGCACAGTGAGTGTAGTGTAGACAGTAGAGCAGAACTCTGGTGGAAACCATGACAACTGAAGGGAGTGACAGAATTCCAGAAGGGGAAGAACTAGAGAGATCATCAGTTATATTTTATGCACATCTCTGCCTAACTCCTGCACCAAAAATTTGTGAAATAGATACAAAGAAGTTAACTAAAAACAAAAGACCTGAACTGAGACCAGAACAGTTGCCCCTGAAATAGTGTGAATAGTTCAAATCCAGTCAAATAAAATCTCTAGAAAAAATAAAAGAAACTATACTTATAGAAGAAAAATAACAGAAGCCAGAATATCTACCACTTAACATACATAATGTCCAGGATATAAACCAAAATTACACAACATACAAAGAAGAAAAACAAAGCAAAACAAAAAAAACAAAGGAAGACATATTCTCAAATGAAAAGAAATCAACCAAGTTCAACCCTGAGATGAACCAGATACTGAAAAGAGCAGGCAAGGATTTTAAAGCAGCTTTTATAACTGTCTTAAATGAGGTATGAGAAAATATGCTCATAATGAAAGAAAAAGAAAACCCTAGCCAATAAATAGAAGTGTTATCTGAAATTGAAAAAAAAAATTCACTGGATGAACACCAAGGGGAGACAACAAAGAAAAGAGTAATTGAATTGGAAGACAGAATAATAGAAATTAGCCCAGATGAGGAACAGAGAAAATAAGATTAAAAAACATGAAGCTGAAACCTGTTAGTAATGTCAAGTATTTCAGTAGGTGGGGGCACCTGGGTAGCTCACTCAGTTAAGTGTCTGACTCTTGATCTCAGCTCAGGTCTTGATCTCAGGGTCATGACTTTGGGTCCCACATGGCTCCAAGCAGAGTGTGGAAAAATTTTTTTTTCAAAGGGTGTATGACTGAAATATCAGGAGAAAGATTGATTAGAGCAGAACAAATATTTGAAGAGTAATGGATTAATATTTTCCAAAGTCAATGGAAAAAATGTGATAAAAGATGCTTAACAAATATCAAAGACAATAAACACTAATGGTTTATGCCTTATGCTGAGGCACAATATAGTGAAACTGCTGAAAGCTGTAATTAAAGAGCATACACCGAGAGCAACAAAAGCAAACAACAAATAAGCAAAACTAATATAAGCAAGCAAGCATGCAAACAAAAAACCCCAAGAACATTGCATGAGGGAGATCAATGAGTCAACTAACATCTGACTTCCATCACAAGCCATGGAGACAAGGAGGGAGTGGAACATCATTTAAGCACTTTGAATGTATCAGCCCACTGACTTCTGGCCTTCAAAGGTTCTGAGAAATCTGCTGATAATCTTGTTAAGGATCCCTTTATATGTGACAAGTCACTTCTCTATTGCTGCTTTCAATATTCCTTTTGTCTTTTTAAAGTTTGATTATAATGTGTTTTGGTGTGGGTTTCTGTGTTCATTTTACTTAGAGTTTATTGAGCTGCCTGAATGTTCATGTTCATGCTTTCATCACATCTGGGGAGTTTTCAGTCATTATTTCTTTAAATATTCTCTCTGTTCCTCTCTCTCTTTTCCTGGGTCTATCACAATGTGTATGTCAGTGTGCCTAATGGTGTCCCACTTGTTGCTTAGGCTCTGTTAACATTTCTTCAATATTTTTTGTTTCTGTTCCTTAGCCATGATGATTTCCATTGCCCTATCTTTCAGTTCATTGATTCTTTATTCTGCCTTCTCTAATCTGCCTTTTAATTTCTCTAGTGAAATTTTTCATTTCAGTTATGTATTTTCATCTCCAGAATATCTTTTTGGTTCCTTCTTACATTTTCTGCCTCTTCACTGATAGTTCCATTTTATTCATTATTTCTTGACTCTGTCTATATCTTCCTTTAGTTCTTTGAGCATCTTTAAAGCAGTTGCTTTAAAAGATGGTAGATCTACCACTGGGTCTTTTTCAGGAACAATTTCTGTTGATGTATTTTTTTTTCCTTTGTAAACCTTGTGAATTAAAAAAACAAACAAACAAACATATAATCTAATAAATTGTGTGTTTAACTATGGAGATCGTATTCTAGCCCTTCCCCAGGGTTTGCCATTTTGGGGGGATTTTTTTGGTTTATTGCCTTCCTGCCTGCCTTCCTCCCTTCCTTCCTTCCTTCTTTCCTTCCTTCCTTCTCTGTGCCAAGGTTAAGTCCAAGGTATAAATTTAAGGTCTTCTTAAGTCTTTACTGAGGCTGCACCTTTTTGTGGGCATGTGTGGTGGCTTTCTAAATTTCCCAGTATATGGACTTGCTTTTAAACATCCTGGTCTTTAATGCCTGCCTCCCCAAAAGGGTAACACATATAAAGGGTGGGGGGAGGAAGAGCACTGACCCTTTCAATTTCCTGGAATTTACTTCATCCAGAGAGTGAGAGGGCTTGCAACAATAGGGGGAGGTGCAAAAACAATGGCTGCCTGCCTCTTGGTCTGAACCTCAGATCAGAAGCAGCAATCAGTGATCAGAGCACAGACTCCTGGTATTTGAGGGACAAAGTCCAAACTTCTCTTGGAACTCATGCATAGGACTCTGTCATGGGGCTGTGAGTTGGGGGATAGGTAGCTACACTGTACTAAGCGCTGAAATTAAGTGTAGTTGACCATCTAACCCTTTCTCTATAGGTTGTCAGCCTTCAACAAAGCCCAGAGTTCCAAAATAGTTACATCAGACTGATTCTACTAGTACAGTTATTGTCTAGGTGGGGAGACAGATAGATGCCTAGTATTTTCTACTCTGCCATTTTCCCAGAATCCTTAAATTGTCATGTTTTTTATCTAGATATTGAATTGCCTCATAAAAGCCCTGATTCCAAAATAGAATGAGTAAAAGCATAGGCAAGGAAATTCTGGTAATTTAGGTCTGTAAACAGATCTCATCCTCCCTCATCCTCAGAAGAGAGGAGCATTTAAGACTACCTTTATGGGATTGGATTTTAACACTTTTTTTTCCTCACTGTTATTCAGTGATAACAGCTTGTCATTAAAGAATTTTGAGCTGTGCCCTTAAGGTATTGTTAGGACATTTGGTAAAAACTTAGTTGAGAAATTCGGCATAAAGATAGTAATGCTTTGGGAAATATCAGAAGTTTTAAAAAAGAGAATGAACGAATCAGGTCGAATATACCTCTACATGGTTGCCTTTTTTTTTTCTTTCATCAATAAATAGGATCTTTCAAAAATATACATACACATACTGAAGAAACAGGCAAACTTTGAATGTGTATAAATTTTAAGGATTTGTCTAGCCATCCATAGTATTTTGGATTTTTTATTTCATTGTATACACAGTAATATGAATTTGAGACATTTGAAATATTAGTTGAACATGGGCAGAGTAATCAATAATACCTAAAACAGAGTAAATATGTAATACATATTAAAGGGATAAATGAGTGAATGATCCATTTTTGTAGTTTTTGGTGTTAAACAAATGTTTGTTTTGAACTTAAGGAGCATCATTTCAACATCATTCATGTGATTTGGCTACTTCGGTAATCTGGAATGGTGGTCAAAGAAGGCTGTGGGGTCATGAACAAAAGAACGAGAAAGAGAAAGATAAAATCAAATCTACACAGGACAACTGCAAAGAAAAACACCCAATCACATTTTTTCACATTGTTTTCCAAGATCCCTCCTTTTTATTAATAAAATAAATCACGAAAACACCATTTATATATGACTGCGACATATCTAAATGGTAGAAGACAGAGTCAAGGAAAAGCTAAAACATCTATCCAGATAATAAATAATTAGGGGTACTATCAGAAAAGCCACACTGTTATTTTCACATATTTTTCAAGGTCACTGTTACATTCAACTTGGTGTATCATTGCAATAAAATGCTAAGATTGTACAATTCTACTCCTAAATCATCAATGAGGATAATTTTCTGAGAATATTTAAAGGGGATTTAACCAACTTGGTTTTTGATTTTTTTTTTTTTAAATTCTGTTTCTTTATGACAGGTATGATTTAAGATTGCACTCTTTTCAATTTCTTTACATTGGAGTGAGTTCACCATCATGTGGGAAAAATCCACCTGACTGTGACTATAAATGTCAAGCAGCACAACTCAAACACTTTTCTCTGTGGAGTAATGTTGCTCTCTTCTTTCTTTCAGGTCAAGGCTTTCTATAAATTTATGTGTAAATAGCTTTGTATTTTATGTCCCTCCCTTGTTTTCTGAATTTTCTCAAAAAAAATTTTGGTCAGTAAACCATGAAGTCACAGTTGAGCGAATTTTTCACCGTGGATAACATTAAATGTCCTTTCCACAGAGAAATATCATCAGGAAATCTGGGGATCCCACCATAGTTTAGAGAACATAAAATTAGAATGGTACTAGTTATCTGGAAACCTGGTTATCTGACTATGGCCACTGATTTTTTAGTTTCTCTGAAGAGCAAAGTTCTCTCCTATCTTAGGGCACCTGCACATGCTGTTACCTGTGCTTTTTGCCTTCAGAACTTCTCATGGCATTCCTTCCCCCTCAGCCTTCAGGGCTCAGATTAAATCTCACCACATTAAGGACATTTTTTCTGACTACCTTATCTAAAGTAAATTCCCTGTTACTCTTTGTTAGACTCTTGTTTCCTTTATAGCTGTTTTAACACTCTATACCTGTTTTGATTGTTGAATTATTTTTATTTTCTATTTTTGGTCTTCTACACCAGAATTCCAATTATGTCAGGTTAGGGACCATACCTAACCAGTTTATTATTTTCATACCCCAACAACTTGTCCAGTTCCATGCATACAGTCAATCCTAAATGAAACTTAAATTAGAAAGTAAAGAAAAAAAGAAATGTAATCAACTCATTTTTTAGAGAGGCATTTGAGGAATAGTGGGTAAAATAGATTCAGATGCCATTTTTATTTGTTCAGATAGTTTTACATATTTACATGAGCCAAAATAGAGTAGATTATACTGCAGTAAGAACCAGCTCTGTGGCATAACTCTCAATGAATTAAAGACCAGAGTTTATGTCTTTCTCTTGTGAAGTCCATTTTGAGTCTGGGAAACAGTCCATGCACTTGTCTTCTTTAAACACATGTAGCTTTGAACATGCATAGCAACACATGCTTACATGATTGCAGTGGCAGAAGAGAAAGGGATAGATAACTGGAAAATTAATGTTTCTACCTGAAAGTTATATATATAACTTTTGTTCACATTTTATTGTCAGAGCATGTGATATGGCCATACTTCACTTCAGTAGGGTGAGACAGTATAGTCCTACCATATATCTAGAAGGAGATAAGAACCAGGTAGCAGGACAGTGGTAATGTCTGCCACACTGAACAAATTGGATAATGTACTCTGCAGAGTTCATTCTTCCATTTAGTTCTTGAAAAACTACTCTGTGCCTTGAGAGATATGTAAGGGAAATAGATTTCTTATCCAACCTTCCATATTTTCTGTGGTCACTAGAGAACCGCTGAAGTACTGCTGAAATAGTGCTAACTTAAATTATGCAGTCCGTTACAGTTAAGTGCAATACAGAGTGGTGATGGATTAAGTAACATAATGAGTAATAACACAAGTAAGGGCTCTATGAAATCAACCAGATATATGCAACTCCTAAAGTTTGTAGTTTTCATGGAAAAAATAATGGTCTATACCTTCCACTTAATTTTGCTGTGAACTTAAAATGGCTATAAAAATAAAGTATTAAATTTTTTAAAATTATGAATGAAAAAACTACCAAATACTGAGAGGACCTAAAAATAAGAAAGAAAAAAAAAAAACCCTCACATAGCAGGCAGGGAAAATTGCATAAACAAAAGTTGTTGTAGAATTGGCTTAAACATGGAAGAGAGAACCATGCAGATGTAAGATTACATAGTAAGGGGCAGGTTACATGGTACTGGATGAATGACTGCAAGAACAACTGGAATTGTATTTTGTAATCAGAAGTCACTGAAGGAAAGATGGAGTATACCTTATGCAAATCAGACTTTAAAAGTTGAGTAATCACTCCCAACTCATTTAGCTATAAAGTGGAAGATTTGGGGTTTGAATTAGTGGACCTAAATGCAAACATCTTTGTCCTTAATACTACTTTATATTGTGTCTCAGACTGAAGGAGAAGGAAACTAAAGTTGGAAGAATATTCTAAGAGTGTCATGATAAAGTAATTGAAGGCTAGCCATAGAATATAAAGAAAAAAGGTCTCTTAAAGCAATGTACCACTTAGTATATTCAATCATTTCTAAGAAAACAAAAGTTAACCAGACTCTCTTTAGTAAATAAAAATTTAAGGGAATTCCCCAAAATGAGTCTGTCTTTAGCTGTAGGTAATGAATAGCTTGAAACAACACTAAGTTATTTCTGGGTATACCCATAGGCATTAAGAACTATTTAAAATATTCTTGCCTTTGACACATTCTCCATAGACTCAATTAAAAACTACTATTAAAATTTCTACTAGTACCTGGGACAGATGCTTTGCAGGTTTCCATGGAAGTAGCCCCCAAGAAACAATTTTGTTTCTAGAGACCAAATATGTCTTATTATCCAAATAACTATGTCTTCCTTTTGACTTTACTTCTTTGAGTTCTATTTTCAGAGAGAGACAGACAGTGTGTGTGTGTACACATACATACATGGAGGGAGAGAGAGGAGAGATTTTACCCAATGTGATCATTACAATGAAAGTAATGGGACAGATTTTATTAGAAGAATAAAATGAGCCTGGTAAAAATAAGGTGGTTGTTGCTTTTTAAAATATCATGACTCTAAAATTGTACCCTGAATGCTGCTTCCTAAATGATGTGATGGGAGTTGGGAGAGCTGGGTGTGCTGTTAACATTTCATTGTGTAACACAGGGTAAGCCTCTTGGTGGGGGGGGGGGGGGGGGGCTTTAGATGACACTTGGGGAAAGTAGTTACTGGCAATTTGTGAGGGAAAAGTACAGTTGAACTGGGTAGTCTTTAAGTACCCTCAATATGCTAAGATTTTATAATAATATGAATCTAGACCCAAATAAAAGTAATTGTTAGAACATGGAGATCTTAATGTGTGCCAGGCCCTGTTCTAAGCATTCTATATTAACTGACTCATTTTATATATACTATATATGTAGTGACAGTCCCATTATCTTAGCTCAGGCTGCCATAACAGAACACCATAGTCTGGTGGCTTAAACAACAGAAATTTCTAATTTATTTTTGCACAGTTCTGGGCTGGAAAACTGAAGTCAGGATGCTAGCTATCATGCTCAGTTTCTTGTGAGGGCTTTTTTCCTGGCTTACAGATGGCTGCCATCTTGCTGTGTGCTCATGTGCCCTTTCCTCTCAGAGACAGCTAGCTCTCTGGTGTCCCTTCTTATTAGGCCACTAATACCATCATGAGGATCCCATTGTCATAACCTCATCTAAACCTAATTACCTCTCAAAAAACTCCATCTCTAAATACCCATCATATTTGGGGTTAGGGCTTCAACATATGAATTTTGGAGGAACACAGTTCAGTCCATAGCACCTATTAACTAGGTGCTATAATAATCACATTTAAAAATAGGAAATTAGATCATAAAAAACTTAAATGGCATGATCAATGTCTTTCAGCTTTTAATGACACTACTGAGCATAGTCAGTGCTTTAAAAAAGATGCTATTCTACCTCTCTGAACCTATCTAGTTTCCAAATGGTGTTCCTGACAGGTACATATTAGCTGCTTCTCATTTGCATACCTTTTCTTACATCAGGAGAGAAAAGTAAATAATGATGAAAATCACAAATTCATAAATCTGACCTGACATAAGAGCAGTTTCAAACTGAATGGCATAATCTATGATTTGAAGCTTAGGAAGTTTCCTCTAAACATGCATTTGCATGTTTAGAAGACATACTGAAGTTTCTAAAAGAAGTAAATACCAAGGACTGTAAATAACATATTAGCACCTTTGAATAAAATTTTGTTGCTTGTTAAGGGTAAGCTGAAACTGTACAAACTGTACTAACCTTAGATTTTGTAACTGAAGCGTTTTTGCTTGAGAATGACTGAATTATCAGAAGTGGAATAAGAAGAGCCAGGTTGAAAGCTGAGGAGCATGATGAGAAACTCTTCTTACAATGATTAAGGTATTAGATAATTTGCTATTTTGCAGAAGCTTTGTAGGACTAAGGTTGTATCATGGTGAAAATATTTCTTTAGGGATTACCCTTCAGAATAATTCTTTCATGGATAAAAGAATATTAAAAATTAAAATCTGAATGATTTATTATGCTTTATTTAATCCAATGTATTTAAGAGATGCAGAAGAGCAAACATTTGAGAGTGTTTACCTAAACTAATTATATCAGCAGAAGAACCAAGGTGGTCAGTTTAAGAATAAAATTTCATATGCTAAGAAACCCCAAGGATGTCTTTTGGGGGGGGGCTTTAAAAATATCTGTGTATAGAAAAAATAATTTAACTTGTGATAAAAAGGGAGAACTTCTAATAAATTTGATAGTGAACACATTTTCTCCATCAGTAAGAACCTACTGGAAGTGGCAGTTTCATGTGGCTTAACTGGTTTTACTCATCTCTGGAAAGCTTTTGTCTTCAAGCTCTGCTCATGTTTCCTAATCCTGCAATAGAATAATAATAATAAGCAACTTCAATTTCATCTAATCAGAGCCAAAATGGTACCAATGTTAGCAATATTTATTTACTGTGGTCTGAGAATTCTCTTCTGAACATATTCTTTTGCCTATGGTAGTTGATAAAAAATAGGAACTAAAATCTATACTTTAAAAATATTAAAAATAAATTAAACTCCTAAGCATGACCTCTAAGTATGGAAGTTTTTTCCTGAGTCTAGAGACTTTATAGTTCTTAAATATACTTTAAAATTATGAAAGTCACCGTGTAACACTCCAAAATTTTCTTTCTGGTCAGTGACATGATGAATCTTTGGATTGCCTATTTAGAATTCTGTTAAGCTTATTTGCTGTTGAAAATCATAGTTTACAGGGCCTGGTTATTTGGTATTAATGGGCTAGGTAAGTTTAGATTTCAGCCTTAATTCTTTGGAAGATTTATACTTGGTTTGACTGTAAGTTGATTCTTTGTTTCTGGTTAAATATTTAAGTTAAACTTGATGAGAAATTGAGGACTTTTATGACTAGGGAATTAATTTATTCAGATCCTACTGGGTAAGAACTTCTCTCAGCTAGATCTTATGTTCATGATAATTCCTTTTGGAAATTCAGTTGCTAAAATAGAAAGTCATTTTTAAAGGTACAGCTGATAACCTATATAGAGAACTCAGAATGGGCTGTTTCCTTTAAGCATTGATGATTAAAGGATTGAATTCAAGGCTTTTAGTGTATTATATATACTAAGGACAGAGGGCACTCTCTTAATCATGTATTTGAAGAGAAAAGTCAAGTCTTTATAAAAGATCTCAGGAGGAGGCTGACTGACATTTAATATTTGTGCATTGATTTTTTCCTGCAGAAGAAATGGAATAAAATAACAGAAACTTTAGGTAATGGGATAATGGAATGAAAAATACTTTGTTGAATATATATTTTTCCAAATAATTATAGGCTTATCTGAAGAATATTATGTCTATCAAGAATAAAGCATATTAAATGTGAAATATTGGCTCTGGAGAGATGTAGTAGAAAATATGTAGGTGTGTATACAATACATGCAAGTTCATATATTCATATATATATATTCATAAACTTAATTTGGAACTTCTTGTCATTTTTTTGTTTAGTCTTCACTAAAGTAATAAGGAATATAAAGTCTACACATTATAGTTCCAAAATATTTCAAAGGAAGAGAGCATTTTTAGAAAGGACTTTTTCAGCTGAATCTTTTTTTTTGCAAATAATAGATACCTTTCCTAACTGAATATCACTAAAATGGATTAGCTTCTTCCACTGCACTTAATAATCATCTCCTAGAAAAATATAAGAAAATACTTATTCACACCAGCACATTTTCCTTTGTCCAAATGATTTAGAGAGAATATAGCTAGGAAAATTAAGTGTTCAAAATATCGAAGCACTAAAGTTTTCCCCTAAATACTGATTATTGGGACAATGGGCTAAATAAAATGTGCTGGACCCTAAGCTTGTAACTTTAATCCATTTTCATGATTTCCAGAAGGAGGAAGCTGTTTTCAGGGCCAATGAACAATTTACAGGATGTGTGTTTGCAGATTCTGGGTCTGCTGATTTAGTGATGCCCTCTCAGGGATCTCAGTGAGTTGTGGAGCCCTGGGGAGCTGTCTCAACCTTGGATGTGCCATTAAACCAGATGGCCATGCATGAATAGTACTTGGAGTAAGTACTTATTACTTAGTAATGCAAATGCAATCCTAGTCATAAACTTCACTAAAAACATCCTTGGAATACCTTTTTAAATAACAAATGTATTTAGAAACATACCATTCCCTTTTGAAAAGAACTGCAGGGAAGGTTTCAAGAGAAGAGGATGGGTGTGCCTGATCTAGCCAGCAAATGGGGGGGAAAAAAGCCCTAGATAAACAGGTTTGTGTTTATTAATATGAGTACACACTCTTGTTTTTCCTCAAAATAGTTTGACACTGAAAAAAACCCAAGAATTTAATTCATGAAAACTATCATGTGTAAGGAGTGCACTTGTTATGATGAGCATCAGGTGTTGTATGAAGTGTTGAATCACTATATTGTATACCTGAAGCTAATATTATACTGCATGTTAACTGGAATTTAATAAAAGCTTAAACTGTCATGCAAGTAGAATGTGGGCTTATAAAGAATCACAGTGTATTTAATGGAAATGGAACAATATTTTTCAAGACTAGATTATTTAAAAAAGGGATTGTGTATGCATCAAGAAAGGTATAGAAGTATGCACAAAAACCTGCTCATGTTGGTTCTTTGGAGGTAGAGGAAGGGAATTTGAAAAGGGAAAAATATAGGGAAGGAAAAAAAAAACACAAAGTAGGAAAATGCACAGGGTAAGATATTAAATGTGAAGGTAAAAATATAGATTATGTAATTCTTTTTATGAAATTATTGCAAATATGGTATTAGATGCAAATATTTACATTTTTTTTAAAGATTTTATTTATTTATTTGAGAGAGAGAGAATGAGAGAGAGAGAACACCTGAGAGGGGATAGGGTCTGAGGACGAAGCAGACTCCCCGCCGAGCAGGAAGCCCTATGCGGGACTCGATCCAGGGACTCCAGGACCACGACCCGAGCCGAAGGCAGTCGCCCAACCAACTGAACCACCCAGGCGCCCAATATTTACATTTAATAAGTTAGAAAATTGATAAAGATAATTATTTGATGAGGTGGTTTTATTGTTGATGATTTTTGGCCTTTAATTTCTGTATTTTTTAAAATGTTGTTTTTGCAATAAAATCGCACCTAAAAATGTTAACATGATCAAGAGAATGAGAAGACAAGCCACATACTGGAACAGACTGTTTGAAAAGGCTTTTAGGATTTTTAGGACAATGAAACTACTATTTATGATACTATAATGATGGATACATGTCATTAAATATTTGTCCAAACCCGTAGAATGTACAACACCAATAATGAACCATAATGTAGACAATGGACTTGGGGAGATTATGATGTGTCAGTGCAGGTTCATGAGTTGTAATAAATGCCCCACTCTGAGGGATGTTGATAATGGGTGGGGCTGTGCCTGTGTGAGGACGGGGTATATGGGAAATCACTGTGCCTTCCTCTCAGTTTTGCTGTAAACCTAAAAACTAAGTCTTAAAAAATTAACATGACAATGACTTGCCTGGCATCACTTTGGTAAATGAATTATAACTAATTCCCTTTGTTAGCTGGCAAGTTGTAGCAGCAGTCATCCCACAGAGAAACACACATATCAAACTGCCTCTAACTGTTCTGCCTCCACCCTTGTCACTCTGCACTCTAGTTTCTTTGCAGCAGGCTGACTGAGCCTTTTAAAGCATATGTCACAACATGTCACTCCTCTGTTCAAAACACTCTAATGACTTCTCACCTCAGAGTAAAATCCAGAGTCCTACATAACCTTCATACAGTCTGCAGGCTGCCTCCACGCACAACCTCTTTTGATGTCATTTGCTACCAACTCATTCTACTCTAGCCGCCCTGGGCTCTTTGCTGTGCCTTCCACACATAGTGTTCCTGCCTCAGATCTTTGCATTTACTGTTCCCTGTGTCTAGATCACTCTTCCTTACCTCACCCCACTTCCAGGTAGCCCCATGGCTTCTTTGTTCATTTCATTCAGGCCTTTGCTCATGTCTTGTCCAAATGGACACCTTTCCTGCCCAATTATTTTTGTATTCCCTTACCTTATTTTTCTTACATTTCTTTGTAGTACTTATCACTAGGCAAAATACCGTATGAGTTTTTTATTATTATCTTTATTTTCCCACTAGAATCTTAGCTCATTCAGGGTGGGGGTTTGGTACTTTTGTTGCCTGCCGTATTCCCAGGGACCAGCATAATAGCTGGATTTCAGCTACATATAAGCAGTACATATATTCTCCCCCCGCCCCACCCCCACTAGATCTTCCTCAGCTTTAGGTGAATACTTTTGAGATAAACCTCAGACTTCTCATTCAGCTTCTTGTCCTCCTGCTCATCCTTGAATCAGCCTTATTCATTGGATTCAAACCATTTAAGAAATGGATTTTCTCTGGCACTTCCTTTCTTCTTTCCGCTCTCTCCCTCCCTCCTGTCCTTCCTCCCTTTCTTTTGTTTCGTTTTGTTTTTAACTATAAAACGTATCAGTTTGTTCTTATCCACTTACTCTCTTCCATGTCACTGACCCTAAAATGAGACTACTTGTCATTTCTGGCAATACAGATATAAACATTTTAATTTTAGGTAATAAAACCCCACTACTCTCATTGGGGCACCAACTTATCAGGAATTACTGTTTCATGCCATTTACATATTTACAGACTTAAGGGATAATATTTGCTGCCAGCTTATTACTGGGTGTTTCTGCCTCCCAGTAGCTAATTTTCTTTCAGGTTATTCGGAACACATTGATACCAGAGGGTCTTGCTGCCTTTTGGCCTCCTCCCATGCCCCTTACCCCAATAAATAGTATATAAATTTATAGATTTACTTATGTAAAACTATAATTTTACCAGGGATGGATAATACCATTTACTATCTGTGTATTGATTTTCTTTTACCTATATAGAGCAGGTGTAAGGACATGTTTAGTTGAGAGGAAAATAAAGGCATTTGGAAAAATGTTACTATTTTTTAAAATCTGTGGTAGGGAAGACAAGATGTAACTTTGTAAATAATCCTGAGTAGCACCTAATGATTTCTCTCTTTTGATACTCTACAGCTTTTGTCTGACCTAGGGCTGGAGGGGTAGGTATATTGATGATAGATGAGGATTTTGCTCTGTTTAAAGTAGTATTTATGTAAATAGTGCCTCCTCCAGGATTTTTTAAAGTTTATGCCTGAAATATCTATTGAGATATATATTTAATGTAAATTATTTTTACTTTTGACTAATTTTATTTTCATTGAACTTAATAGATGTACATTGTTTGAAGCCAAATATTATGAGTTCCATTTCTGGTGACTTTGATACTTGGACTAACATATACAGAGTGCTGGATAATCTCTAACAATCATATTGACGACCTGGTAAGAAAATAAAAAATATTCTGATGCACAAATGAAGCAAAAGCAGAAGCTAAGAGATCTATATAACTTTGGCACATTAGAGATGTTTAGTAAATTGAATGAAAAGCTCATTTTCAAATGAAACAAATATTCTGATGTTTAAAGGGTAAGAGAAAATGAAATAGGTATAGATTATAACATTCTCTGAAATACTAATGTTAAATTTATTTATGCATTCTTCTCTCCTACATTTGCTTGATCTTGATCTTACCCAAGCTAAATTCATATTTTAAAAATCCTGCAGTCTTTTATGTATACTTTAGGCAGACTGATTCAGGTAGTGTGTCTGAAAAATAGTTTTTTTCTCTCCCAGAGATAAATGAAATCTTCTAATCTTTTCTCCCTGGCATGTAACTCTTACTTGCATATGTCATTCTCAAATCCTTATTCTCTCTTGAACCAACATAAAAGGCAGTCATTTCTTACTTGTTTCTGTGCTTCCCTGTACATTTATGACATAATAACTTCATCAAAAGCTAAAACCTCTCCCCTTGGGAGAGTGCCACATTTCACAAGAAAAGTGGGTTTTCTAGAATAAAAAAACCCTTGTCTGATTAGCCTAAGAGTAGAGACAAGTTAAGTTCAATGGTACATTCTTACCAGATGCCAGATCATAAGACTAGAACATTTGCATCTAGTTACAGGCAGTTTCCCTTGCCTATTTTCTGTAACTACCGTTTTCTTCAGTGAATGCTGTAAGGTATATATTTTCATAAGCTGATATGTTATTTATGCTATGCCCTTTTAACTGACATTGAGCCATCTGGAAGTTAGAGGTTTGCAGTCAGTTTCTGAATTGCCAAAAGCTATAGTCCTAGAAAGAAGCTAAATATAGTGGTAGAGATTAGAACTTATCAGAGTGGCTGAAAATGTAGTATTCAAATCATTTCTCAATTATGATATATTTAAATGCAATCCTATAACAACCAAAATGATGACAAATCATGGAGCTGTAATTTTATGTTCACTGATTTAGAACCATACATTTAAGTAAATTCATTTACAGTAACAGTTCTACTTAAAATAATCTGCCACAAAAGGATGATCAGCCAAATAATAATGTGTACAGAGGTTACTCCACAGAGGCACAAAGTATTGGTTCATTACTTATACAAACAGCGAATTTAGAGATGGAAAAATGATTGCTACTCAACAGAATGATTTTATTTCATTAGTTTAAGGTAGTATTAAACATAATTTCATAAGTAGTGATTTACCAGATGCTTTTAATGGAATAGTTGATTCGTTGCTTATTTTGAGCACTGGTTTTTATGTCATTTTAGAGAGGAGTACATCTTTTGAAATAAGACATATTTAAGAAATTTAAAAACATGTCTCATAATTATATAATTATTTTAATTAACTTTATTTTCATCTAGTCTTGCACATTTAAAGAAATAATAGGTTACTGTGAGAGTGATGTATAACCAAAATGCAACCCAGAACTAAAAATCTGAAATACAAATTGGTTGTCATTTTGGGTTTTTATGTTTCCCAATTCCATTTGTCCTTTCTTTCCAAAAAAGTAATATTTGTTTTAGAAAACAGTTCTGTTAAGTCAGTTTATTGACACTAGTATTTAAAATTTTAAGTACCCTGCCTCTTAAAAAAATTATTTAAATTTTTAAGAATGTGGGACTTCTAGTGTATTTACTTTTTTTTCAAGTTTTTAAAAGATTTTATTTATTTATTTGACAGCGAGAGAGAAAGAGAGAGAGCACAAGTGGGGGAGCAGCAGGCAGAGGGAGAAGCAGGCTCCCCGCTGAGCAAAGAGCCCAATGCGATGTGGAACTCCATCCCAGGACCCTGGGATCATGACCTGAGCCAAAGGCAGACGCTTAACCAACTGAGCCACTCAGGTGTCCCTAGTATATTTATTTTAGAGTAATCTAATCTTCCATGCAATGAGTATGTTTTCCACATTCTTGAAGTTTGTATGAAAAGAGAGATATTTAATGTTAATTTTTACTATGAAAAGAAAATGGAAGTGGGATATTTAAAATGGATAACTGATTAAGGAGACTGACTGTAATTGAGCACTTTGTCTTTCCAATTTTTAAGACTCATAAGAAGACACCTAGTGTGCCTGCTAAAAATGCAGAAATCTCTGCTTCTTAGCTTACTTTACAAAATAAAAAGTTCCTAATCAAAATAGGAGAAACGACCCATGAATAAAGCCAGGATGGAGATGGAAGTAGGGAAATCTGAAAAGGTGAAAAAGAATCAAAATGTGTGTATAGATGTTAACATGTGGATGAATATTAAGTGGGGATGGGGTAGGGACTCTGACACACAATTATGAGATTGCCTGCTTCTTATTCTGAACTCTGTTCAAAGGTAGAATCTCAGATCCTGGAGGTATAATCAAAGTTGTTAGTGTGTTCCAGGAGGAAGAGATGAAGTGTCATGGATGGTGTGTTGGGGGTCTCTAAGACCACTCTCAGGGTCCGTGATTCCCTAGGAGGATTCACAGAACTCAGCAGCTATGATACTTAGTTATAGATTATTATAGCGAAAAGATACAGATTAAATTCAGGAAAGAGAAAGGACACAGAGTGTGGAGTCCCGGTGAAATCAGGCACACGTTTTTGTTGTCCCCTCCCAGAGGAATGGTCTAGTTAGTGCTGAATTCTCACAAGAACAAGGTATGACAGAATGTGCAGAGTGTTGCCAACCAGGCTGGCTCAGTAGCACCTTGGGGGCCTGGGCTTTTATTGGCTGTTGGCCATGTAGACATGCGTGGCCTATGTGGCTGACCTTAGCTATTCAGTTTCCAACAGTCAGAGGTTACATTGATACAGCATGGCCCAAAGCCTCAGGCATACAAAAACAGGTGTTCACCATAAGGCACATTGTTGGCCTATCTGGCATGGCCCAAGGCCTCAGGCATACCAAAGCACTCTTATCAGGCAGGATATTCCAAGCATTCAGAAGTTTTCTCCCAGGAGCTGGGCAAAGGCCAGTTCTTTTTTTGATCTTACAGGGTTTAAGTAATGAGGCCTGCTGAGTTAATCCTTTACTGCACAGATGGTGCTGTTCGGAGAGGATAACAAGTCATAATAGAGCCTGCCAGGCTTTACCAAACATACCAAACATTCTACAACTATTTTTCCTCTGGCGGGAACCAGTAAGTCCAAATGAAAGTGATATCTACTGCTTCTGAATCATTGGGAGGGAAACACTTGAAACTTGAAGTTTCATGTGGTCTTTTTATTGTACTTTATACTTGAAAAAAGAAGGAATATGTGAAAAGGTCATGACCCTTATGAAAAACATTTGGTTTTCTGATGCCTTTAACTTCTACGGTGATTCTGACAGAGAGCAATGAATGTCTCAGACTAGAAGAATATTTATGAAAGGAAACCAATAGATCAGGAGGGCTTTAAACCGAAATGAGAAAGGAAGAACATGTTAATACACAGAAGGAAACTAAATCATTCTTCCTCTAAATATGCCTTGCTAATTCCCTTAGCAACTTCAAGTATTTGCTCACATCTTACCTTACCTTGACCACTTAGATAGGCTGAACTCTACAAAATAGCTATTTTCATAATTCAAAGACAATTTCATGTGGTTCAATCTAATATATTCTGCTGCATACACCAAACTCTCTCAATTCCTGCCCCTCAGCATTCTCATTTCCCACTTACCTACACTCCTTTTTTTAAAATTTTTACTTAGTATTTAACCTCCATCTAAAATACTATAAAAGGAAAACTTACTATATTTACTATTTACTATCCATCTTACTCCTGCTACAAAGGTACATGGGCAACTTTAACTTACAGATGTATTCCAAGGGCTTAGAAAAGCACTTGGAACAAATCACTAAATTACTATTTGTTAAACATAGGAATGAACAGATACTATAGCTTAGAAAGCAATAAAGGAGACATTTAGTCATCTATTCAATGGGAAATGTTTGGAAGCAATTCTTAAATCTTCTATGCCAGAATGAGCTAATTGCTAACTGCAAAACTTCATAGTCAGGTAAAGGTTTTGGATCCCATCTCTGCTACTTACTCGTTCCATAAACTTTGGACTTTTTTTTTTCTCCTGTAAACAATAGTTTGCTTATCTTTACATACATTTCAATAATATGCAACTGTAGTGCTGTTATATAAAACACAACTCTCTCCATTCTTTCCTAGAGACTGGATGAGAAATAGCTTTTTACTAAAAAAAAGGAGACCTGTTACAATTAAATACCAATAGGATAGATATGAGTATAGAGATAGAAATAAGAGGATATGTATTTGTTCAAAAAATGTAAGCAGTGAGGGCCAAGGGAATATAAACAGAATATAGGAGGAAGTGGAGAATTGAACAATACAAAGGATAAAAGATGACTCAACTGAGATTCTAAATGTTCCCTGTGAGTGGTAGAAATGTAATGAAGATAAATTGTGAAAATTTTAGTAGCGGGAAATGTAACGTCATGCACTTAGAATAACAAAAATTCACAAAGCTGTAAGATGGAAGTGATCTGATTTAAGGGCAATTGTGATGGAAAAGAGTTAATAATCATATGACTTAAAAAGATCTAAGGCAATTTTATCTATCACCATTGGCTTTCCACTGGCCTACCATGTCTGCCATGATGAGTTTTCTTTTTGTTTTGTATTATTTGGCTGCACCACATCTCCCTTTTAGAGAAGCTCTTTTGGGGGTATCTTGGTGGGGGTTAAGGCTCACCACTAGAATGTAGCCAGGGAGTGGAGAAAATATGTAGGCTTGGGTAATTGCCCCTAGGAGAATTTATGAAATTTGAACAAGAGATCATGACTGTTCTTGTGCTTTCCCATCTTCAAGGCTTGGCTGCCCATCTGCCACTGATTCTGGCAATAGCTCTCCAAAAAATTTCTTTTTTCTTTCTTTTTTTTTTTTTGTTTAACATAGTTCATTTCTGTCACTTGTCATCAACAACCTTGACTGCCAGATGTGATTAGTTCTAGATATAGGGTCCAGGAGTGAGAGGTTACCAGGACAAGGGACTTATAGTGATAAAACCATGCAAGGCTCTATGAATTAGAGCCTATCTGGTTCCTGCCATTTAAGTCCAACATTGCTTTCCCATTTAAGTTATTGATTCCTCGTGACCTGAGTTTCTGTCAATATGATTGAGTAAATGCTCACAAACTCTCCCATTATAAAATATGTAGATGAAATATAACAACTAGATAAAATATCACAACATTCACTAGAATGCTGAGCTTGTCAGAATGTAAGGAAACTTCCCACTGACCCAAAATAAAAAGATAGCTCAAAAACTTTGGAGTAGACAGCTGTACCACAGTTGCGATTTGCCTG
The DNA here is from genome assembly GCF_002201575.2 of Neomonachus schauinslandi. Lineage (NCBI taxonomy): Eukaryota > Metazoa > Chordata > Mammalia > Carnivora > Phocidae > Neomonachus > Neomonachus schauinslandi. The sequence continues at coordinate 97,407,262 of NC_058409.1, read as the reverse complement.
GAGGTGTTTTCCATTCTTGGTAACAGAAAGGTTTGTCTTTTAATGGACACTTGGAGGTAGAGAGAAAGCCTTATTAGGGGAGTAGTGGGGGAATTGGTGAGGAGCTGGAACTGACAAAGCTGGGAATCTCTAATGGCCACAACCTAATGAGAGGGTGGAAAGGAAAAGAAGAAAAACTCCACCAGAACTGCAAAGAGAAGATAACTTAGGTGTTTTGTCTTGAGCTCTGGATGGAGAAAAATTCCGCCACTAAAAGTTTGTAACCATACATAGGCCCTCATGCTAGTGTGTAATTAAAACTTATGCTTCCATTGTAGCCCTGAAAATGTGTAAATGAGTAATTAACATAAATAAGTCTCAGGTTGGTAGAACATGAGGATGCTTGGCAGAAGCAAAAACAAATTCTCTTTTCAACGACACTCTCTCAATCCAGGCTGCACAGAATTCCCGCGGATTAAGTCTGGACAGTCCAAACTTAAAAAACCTGCAAGGCAACAAGCCCATTGTAAGCAAGAGCCCAGGGGATCAGACCTCCAGGATCTTCAGATAATAGAATTATACAATAAGGATGTAAAATGAATATTCTTAACACGTCAATATTTAAAATAGGAAGAAGAACCACCTCATTGTTTTTAAAATGAGGAAAACAAAGACTTGAAAGAATGTACTAACTTAAAAAATGCAATGGGTAGGTTTAATAGCAGATTGGACAAAGTTGAAGACATGTTTGGCAAACAGTCTGAAGAAATAACAGTGCAACATAAGACAGACAATGCAGTGAAAAATATGAAGGTGAGAAACAAAGAATGACAAGTACTAGCATGTGTTTAATGAGAATGCAAAAATAAGAGAGAAAGGAAGGGGCAATATTTGATGAGATAATGACTGGTTATTTTCCCAGATTTGTTCAGTATCAAGCATCCTCTGATTGAAAATCACAGTAAGTTCCAAGTAGGTGAAAAATAAATAAATCACAGTAAACTTATTTGCTTCTCTGCCTGTTCTAAAGATTTTTCATGATCTGACTTCACCATATACCTACCTAGTTATATTTCCCATGACTAATAATATGCATACAGTGTTATGAAAGTCTGCTTCTTATTTAATATAATTGTTAGTCTTTGCTATAAATTTGCTTCTTCTTAGTATAAAATGCTTTTTTCTTCTCTTCTAGTTGTCAAAATCCTATTTACTTATCAAATACTTTTTCAGAGATCCTTCATGATTATTCTAGTCACACTGATCTCTTTTTTTTCTGAATTTCTATGACATTTATATTATGCAGCTCATTCATTCATTCATTCCTGATATTTATTGAGAGTCTGCTATGTACTAGTTGGATACTAGGTACAACAATAAATTTGATAAGAACACTCCCTGTCTTTAGGAACATTAATATTCAGCCAAAATGATAATAAAAATCATTAGAATACAGTGATAAAGTATAAACAAGGTGGGAAAGGAACACATATTAGGATAGAGTAGGGAAAGTAATCAAATATATGGGTCAGTGTAGGTTTCCTAGGGGGAGTGACATTTCTGCTTATACATAAAGATCAGGTAAAAATTATCCAGGCTCAGATATGGGGTAGGGTGAAAAATGGTAAAAGAAAGATTTAGGCAGTGGGACTAGCATGTTTCACAGCTTAGAGGCTTAAGACTATTGGAAATTTTAGGGACTAAAGGAGTTTGATGTGGTTATAACGTAAAGCATAAAGAAGAGAAGGGTGAGTGATAAATCTGGAGTGATCGGCAGGACAGGGTGCAGATCTAGGTGGGCCATATAAGCCATGTTAAGAAATTTGAACTTTGTCCTAAAAGCATTGGAGAAGCATGGAGGGATGTGTTAAGTGGAGGATATATTATTATATTTCTATATTAGAGAGGTTACTTTCATTGCCATGGAGGAGACCGATTCAAAAGAGGGGAAACCAGTTAAGAGCCTGCAACAATGTTGTAGACAGAAGTTAATGGTGAGTGACACCACCATGGTCGCAGTGGGGATAGCAAGAACTGGGCAAATTTGCCAGACATTTGAAATAGGTGATCACTTTTCTCTAATGGTTAGCTGTGCATTTGTTTTGTCTCTTCAGTTAAGCTATAAGCTATTTTAAGAGCAGAGACCATGTCTTATTATTCTTTTCTGTCTACCAAAACTTCCAAGTCATCACTAGCTGGGCCTCATAAATATTTTCTGACTGAATGAGTTTGGGGATGGAATTATTCAAACATTGAGAATTTGTAAAGATAGGTGGCTGAGGATCCAGGATGAAATTTTCCATAGTTCAGTTTTCAGGGTAGTACTAAAAATGGTACTGTGATGCAGAGTTCTCAAACATTACCTCCTTAGAGTGGCCAGAGCAGTGAGCTATAACCCTGGTGATGAAGAATGAACCAGTAGTTAAAGCAGTAATCTTGGCTCTAGGGCAGGAAGTCAATGCCAGTGACAAACTGCCAATACATGACAATTTAAAATCCAGTAAGTGAAGTTCACAAAGTTGCTTAATAGCTCAGTGGACTTATGGGAAGGGCTGGAAGCCATTTCCATCCTGTATCATCAGGCTGGCTGTGTTATGGGCAATATAAATAGCAGTCTAGCAAGGAATCAGGATATCTCTTTTGAAAATAAATGATAAGGGTTTATTCAGGTTATGTCTGCATGTTCAATGGAGCAAAAATTAGAAATGTATAAAGATGATCATCCCTTTGGAGGGAAATACAGCAGGGGCTGAATGAGATTGAATTGTTTTGTTTTGTTTTGTTTTTTTCCAGGATGGGAAATCTATCTCCTCATCCAAATAATTTCTCTCTTCAATTTTGTGAAACTGTAAACATAGTTTCTTCTGAAATGTGACAACTGTATTATATCCTGACTTATTTGGATAATTGCTCACCATGAAACTAAGCACAATCTATACTTTATTGTGTGTAAAATTTTAAGTGAGGATTTAAAACTTTTCTTGTGACAACTAATGAGATTTTTTTTTTTTTTAAATCTAGGTATGAAGACTTCTCAACATTAAAAACTGCCTTATCTAGCCTGGTGTGTTCAATATTAAAAAGTGTCTTTTCTGGTATGATGTGCTCATAAAGTAAGCTGGAGCTAAAGAATTTTATGTATGGAGATGACAAACTAGACAGTGACATATTTCCCCAGAAACTTATCACAGGTGTATTTCATAAAAATAGATAGTAATTATTGGGTACATACAAATCTAAGCTTTGTATTAAATGTGTTGTTCATGTTCACAACAAAATTATATAAGAGGTGCTATTATTACTTACATTTTATAGGTAAGGAACCCATACTCAGAAGGTTCAGAAACTTATTCAACAGCCATAGGATTTGAATCCAGTTCTCAGAATCCAGAACTGATACTTTGTACCACTACACTGCTTATAGTCATAATTAGTGCCTCTGAAGAAAGGAACATCTCTTGTATTTTCTACCAAGTTGGGTGGCAGGTAGTATGGTCTTCACTTTCCACCAATATAAAAAATGATTATTGGAAACCAATGCATAGTGTAATGTGCTATCATTTCCAAAAGATTTTTATCCAGCTCTTAGGTTTAGAGTTCAAAATTTAACCAGAAGATGTGAGATACACCCTTTTGTTCTCCTGAAATTATTCCCTGTGAATAATGGATTTGGTTGGCTTGCTCATCCCCCAGGTGCTACGTGCTTCCACTAATGGGTCACAGCTGCAAACTTCTTTGGGCGATTCCCCCTCTTCACACAATCAAAATCTCTCTTTGATTGTCAAATTTTAGAATTCTTTACTTTCTATGACACCCACCTTTGCCATCAGCCCTTTTTTCTTCTGTATTTTTTACTTTATCTCCAAATATATCCACTCTTTGTTATGCAAAGTTGCTGATATTAGTTCTTTAATCTGCCTCTCTTTAAACATGTCCTAATTCTACATTACATGTAAACATGTATGACACATACATGTACACACACGCATGCACGCGCGTGCTTGCACACACACACACACACACACTGGCAGTACTAATAAAGCCTTCCTCCTCCCTAGAATGTAAGGGAGGAGACTGCTTGCATGGGCCAAGACAGAACGCTCTCAATTTTGTACTAAATGTTGCTATGTTTATAATACTACCACTGAATGTTTTATGATTTCTAGAATGTGTCATCAAATTTTGTGCAGATAATTATATCTTTTTTCCCTCCCATTATGCTGTTTCATACCTAGTCTATTTAATATTGCTATATATATTGAGCATTCTTGGTTTACATCTTTAATATTTGCATTTCCCAAAGAGAATGTGTGTCTGTTTCTGGGACTGTGTGTTTATCATATTGATTCCTATTTTATTGTAAATTTTATCAGAATGAATGTTAAGTTTTACACAATACCATTTGAAGTTTTGGTGGAGATAAGTATACACCTCTAAACTCTTAATATAAACATTTTTCAATATTGAACCATCTCAGCAGCCCAAGGCTGAATCCTATTTGTAATTCTCTTTAAATGCTGCTAGATTAACTTTACTGATGTTTCCGTCAGAGTTTAGGTCTTAATACTAATAAGTGAGCTTTGCTTCTATTCCCCGCTCTCTTTATTTCTTTTTTGAGGCCGTCTTTATTGTAGTTTGGGATTACAGTTATGACTATAGAAAGACCTGGGAAGGATGTTTTAAAATTTTTAAAAACAGTTTTTTTTAATGCTCTGGTACTGGTTCCTAAAGGTTTACCTGTTGAATCATCATTGCCTCATAAGTCTTAGAGAAGTAGCTCTTTGTCCACAGATTTAGTTACTTCTTTGGTAACTGTATAGTCTTTTTCTATCTTCTGAGATAAATTCAGAAATCTACATTTTCCTTTAAAATAATTTAATCTGGGCTTCATGCATTGCAATTTAGCATTTATTTACATTTATGCAGCTGACTGAAACTAGGACCCACAATGCTTATTTCTTTTTTTATTATTATGTTAATCACCATACATTACATCATTAGTTTTTGATGTAGCGTTCCATGATTCATTGTTTGTGCCTAACACCCAGTGCTCCATGCAGAATGTGACAATGCTTTTTTCTTTACTTTCCATGCTACCGACCTACTTCTATGAGGGCCTGTTTTTAACCTCATATCCAAGCATTAGCATGGAGAAGGCAGTCCAGGCATATCCCACTGGCTAATCCACTCACTCAAAATTCATGTCTTCAAGTAAGGTGTTATTTATTTGGTGCTTTAGGGTTGTGCTACATACAATAGTAACTTATACTTAAAAAAAATGGTTTCAGGGACACCTGGGTGGCTCAGTTGGTTAAGTGTCTGCCTTCAGCTCAGGTCGTGATCCCAGGGTCCTGGGATCGAGTGCTGCATTGGGCTCCTTGCTCAGCAGGGAGCCTGCTTCTCCCTCTGCCTGCCTCTCTCTCTCTCTGACAAATAAACAAATAAAATCTTAAAAAAATAAAAAAGTTAAAAAATTGTTTCATATTTTCCCCCCTATATTCTCTCTTGATTTCATTCAGATTTTACACTAATCTTCATATTTTTTGGTTTGGGGTTGTTTTTTCCTAGTTTCACTGAAAATGAGACTTCTGTTACTGCTTTTATTGCTGTCTTTTTTACCTTAGTTTGAAAGTGGGAGTTGAAAAAGCAATGTTTCTCCCTGTTCAATTTAAGCAGAAGTCCCTACCATCTTGTTTTCTTTATAGCACCATCATCACCTAAGCAAAATGCTATATTTGCATGCTCCTTAGCTCCTCCATCGTCAAGTTGTATTAAAATCAGTTAATAACCTTTTGTCACCCCCCCAAAAAAATAAAATAAAATAAAATCAGTTAATAATCACGGAATGGTTTCTGTGTATAAGTAGTTTTTCAAAAGTCTCCGTGGACATCAAGTTTAACACAGCCTGCCATCCCTTCACTTCGTAGTCTCCTACTTTCATCATGAAGAAGTTTATCTGATGGGATGATTTACATTGACTCAATGATATAAGGCAAAAGGTGAGAACTGACTAAATGGATCTGCTAACATAGGGCAGAAAGGTTGGGGAATGGGGAATGGAAGAGGTAGTGTAAGAATGAACTGTTCTTTTTTTTCTTATGTTCAGTTAGCCAGCATATAGTACATCATTAGTTTTTGATGTAGCGTTCAACGATTCATTAGTTATGTATAACACCCAGTGCTCATCATAACATGTGACCTCCTTAATACCCATCACTCGGTTACACCAGCACCCCCCCAGCCTCCTCCCTTCTGTAACCCTCAATTTGGTTCCTGGATTCCAAAGTCTCTCATGGTTTGTCTTCCTCTCTGATTTCTTCCCATTCAGTTTTCCCTCCCTTCCCCTGTGGCCCTCTCACTATTCCTTATGCTCCACATATGAGTGAAACCATATGATGATTGTCTTTCACTGCTTGACTTATTTCACTTAGCATAATCCCCTCCAGTTCCACCCATGTCGATGCAAATGGTAAGTATTCATCCTTTCTGATGGCTGAGGTTCCTTAAGACATTAAAAATAGAGCTACCCTATGACCAGCAATTGAACTGCTCTTCAGAAGATAGATAGAATTTCAACAGGTGATGAGGCCACTCCCATTGGTGGAAACGGTTGGTAAAAAGGCATAAAGATAGGGAAGAGGAGAGTGTAAACTGGAGACTGGCTGGTTACCCAGAGGAAGGGAAGGGGGGAAGTGAGGATGGCATGGTGATTTAAGGAGTACTAAAGGAAAATAATATTGATATAGCTTACTTCGAGAAACTTCTTCAAAAGAAATAAACTTTAAATTCAATCAATAGCCATATTTCACTCCATCAAATAAAGCCAGCCCTTCCTTTTCCACTCCACTGTCAGTATCACCAACAAAAACATAAAAATTATGCTAGCATGTTTACCGAAGTCTCATTTTATGTCAGGAACTTAGCATATACTTTACCTTCAGTAACTTATCGATGTCCCATTTGCTGTTTCATAACATAATGCTATGCAGTGGGTATTTTCATGCTTATTTTTCAGCTGAGGAAGTTGAGGCACAAAAAGGTGAAAGAACTTACAAGCCATGTCAGTAGGATAACTGTGGCATGGATCTGGGTAGTCTGTTTATAAAGCATATTTTTATTGACATATTATATTCATAATTCTCAGTCTTCTTCGATTCCAAGAAACATGTTTTAAAATATTATTTTCTGATTCTAAATGCAGCTCATAGTAATTTTGGAAAATTTAGGAAAGATAAAAGTGTACACACCAAATCAGTAAAACCATAGCCTAACTTATTTTTTAAGGACAAATTATTAAAATTTTCCCTCTCAGGGTGCCTGGGTGGCTTGATTGGTTAAGCAGCCAGTTCTTGATTTTTAACTCAGGTCATGATCTTAAGGTTTGGGATGAGCCCTGACAGGCATCCAAGCTTACTGGCTCAGCAGGGAGTCTGCTCCAGGATTCTCTCTTCCCGTCTTCCTCTGCCCCTCCCCCACTTGCAGGTGCACGTGCTCATTCCCGCAAATAAATAAAAATAAATAAATAAATAAATAAATCTTTAAAAAAATTTTCCCTTCTTTCCTCTAATTCAACTTTATAGGGCTAACTATTGTCATAATAGTTTGTAAGCAATCTTTTGCTTCAGCATATATTTACACACGAGCTTATTTATTGACCAATAATATGTTATTTGTGTATTTTCAAGTTAGTAGATTTATTTCACTATTTTAAAAATTTCTGTTGTATTTTGATTTTGGATCTATAATTCCTCTAATAATGGATATTGTGAGGTTTTATTTTTTCTTTATTTATTGACTTATTTATTTATTATTATTATGTTAGTCACCAATACAGTACATCATTAGTTTTTGCTGTAGTGTTCCATGATTCATTGTTTTTGTTTTAAATTTTATTTTGTCTTTTGTTATTGTTGCTATAATAAGCTTTCTTGTGAACATAACTAAATTATCTATAGTCATTTATGCTATAATTCTATGTGAGATTTAGTAGTAATGGTTTTAGTATTGCTGGGTTTGCTGGGCTATAGACTATACATATTTATAGTATTGATAATAATACCATATTAGACTCCAGAACAGTTGTACCAATTTATCATCCACCAAATGAATATTAGAGTATACATTTCCATATTCCATCGCCCACATTAGGTGTTTTAATCTTTTTTTAATTTTTTAATCTCATGGATTAGGCAGAAAAACCTGTATCATATTTTTAAGAGTTTTGTATTTTTATGTGTTCACTGGTTGTAATTTTTATCTGGGGATTTATTGTTTATATACTTTGTCCATTTTTCCCTTGTGATGATCAAACTTTTTAGAAGTTGAGTTGTAGGAGCTCTCTGTGTTTTATAAATATTAACCTTGGGTTTTGCATGTGACAAGAATATGTCTGCTATTTGGTTATTTTTTAATTTGTTAATTTTTAATGGAGAATTAGTACATTATTATAATTCAAATGCCATATTTCTTTTATGGATCCTGAGTTTTGTATCATTCTCCTCTATTCAGCTAGTACATTTTTTATATCTAGATCTTTAATCCATTTAGCATGGATGTTCAGATGTTTGTGGCATAAGATAAACATCTAATTCTCTTGTCCTCTGAAGATCATTCAGTAGTTCTTAAACCATTTACTGACTTAGCCATATTTCCCCTCTGATTTGAAATCCCATATTCTTCACATTCTTAATTTATTTGACACTCTATTCTGACTTATTTCACTATTCCTATGCCACTACACACTTTTTTTTTAAAGATTTTATTTATTTATTTGAGAGAGAGAGAATGAGAGACAGAGAGCATGAGAGGGAGGAGGGTCAGAGGGAGAAGCAGACTCCCTGCCGAGCAGGGAGCCCGATGCGGGACTCGATCCTGGGACTCCAGGATCATGACCTGAGCGGAAGGCAGTCGCTTAACCAACTGAGCCACCCAGGCGCCCCTACACACTTTTAATATAGTACTTTTTTTTTTACATTATTTTGATATCTATTAGGTTTTTTATTCTTGATCCTTAAGTTTTCCTCTGTGTTATAGTATCCTTTGTCTTCATTTTTGTTTTGTATTTTCTTTCAACTTCTTTCACCTGTAAGGCAATTCCTTAGGTCACATCCGGGCTTCCTTCTCTATTCTGTCTATGTGGGGTTTCATCTACTGAGTTTAGAAGAAAAATCCACTAAAAACCACAAAGCTGTGAATCTCCTCTTGACATTAATGAACATCAAATATTTTCATATATCCCTGTCTCATCTTATCTGCCTTCTTGATCTTTCCAATTTGAAGTCCCATTGGGATGTCAAAGTCAGTGTATTTGAAGCCAAACCAAAATCTCCTTCTCACCTACAGGAACTTCTGCACAATAATACCCAGTTATAATAACGTAGGTGTGAAGTTTGTAGGACCTGGGTGTCTGATTTGTAAGTATCATCACTAGTATTAGAATGATGATAAACTATGCCAGGTATTGGGTTAAATATTGTACATAATTTTCATCTTAATCCTTAACTCTTCCTTATAGATTTTATGGGATCATCCTCATTTTTTAAACCTCTTCACTGAAAAAGAAAAAGGTTAAAAAATTCCCTCCCAAGATCATTCCTAATAAATGGCAGAGCTGGACATTTATGGTAGATCTATATACCTTTCTAACACCTGCTATGCAAACGTGCCTCATATCGGTTATGGTGGTCAGGTTTGGAGGGTCTTGGTGACTGACAGGATGGGATAAGGGGGGAAGGTGGTGGTTTATTATGTAAGAGTTGCCTTGTAGGGTTTGGAAAACTAGCCATACTTCTCAGATTTGTAAGATTCACTAAGTAAATATGTCTTATCACAAAATTTTCCAAAATATCTGCAAATTTATATTGTTCAGAAAACATGTTTAACTCTTAATTAAATACTAAGTAAAATGCCTAAGTAAATGGTATTCTCTTATTTAACTTCTAGCAACTACAGATAACTTCAATCATCACGTTTCCTTTTCCTCACAATAATGGCATGCCTACTTCAAGTTTTAATATATATAAGATACACATCAAGGACATAACATATTAGACAAGTACAACTCTTCAATTTCTTAACTTTTAAGATACATAATTGCTCCACTATGAAGACTTAAATGGGATTGTCACTTTTGTAATTAATTCTTTTTGTTTCATCCTTCTTACTAATTGAAAATAGGCTTTCAATATAGAATGCTTTGAAATTGGATGAAGAGACAGAATTGGAATGAACTTAATTAACTACAAACTGTCCAAATCAATCAGTTTGACAGTGCCTCGGTAACACACAGAGTTCATAATTTACTTGAGATCTGCTATAATGCATATGCCATAAATTGCACAGTAGCCATGCTCACTGTGCACAAAATTTAGTGCCAGGCTATGAAGTTGCACTGACAGAAAACTGTTCCTTCAACACAGACTATTTGGGGAGGATATACTTTGTATTTTCATTTAGACAACTAATAAACTTTTGAAAGTAAGTGGTTTTCTATTTTGCCCTGATAGAATGTGATATAGGAATTAAAAAATGTTTAAATGTGTTTCCAAGCATTTAAACATTATAAAGGGCATGGTTAGGTCTGTTTGTTTTGTTACAGAGTCTTAAATGAGTCAGTCTTGGGAAATATTAGATATTATAGGTTATAAAGAAATATTTGTCTATGCAATTCTATTATCTCCTTCTTGATGTTATAAAAACAATTTTCTTGATATTCAAAAAGAATATTTACTGATCCTAAAACTAATTAATTACACTTGTTAGTATTTTATGAACTATCTCATGTTTCTAGTTTTTAAGAAAAAATATAATTATCCTTTGTTGAAGAACAGAATAGTTGATAAAGATTATGACATACTTGGCTAGACAACATTACAGGATTATTTTGGCCAAAGATAATTTATACCAAATAGTCATTCTTCATGTGTAGATATCCTTAGCATATACACAGTTTCCTATATTCTCCAACTATTTAACAAATATAAATTGTCTCCATATTATCAGTGGCTTATTTCAATTCTTGGATATATAAAATGTTTAGAGGAGGAAGGGGAGTAATATTTATGGTATGTCTCCAATATATAGTCATAAAACCCTAAAAGATTATTATTGTTTTTCATCCCTATGCAAGAAACGTTGCAAGTATTTGATGAGTTATGATGAAAATTCAAGAAGAGGCAAATCAGGCATGTTATATAAATTCCCAGCTTTTATCAATGCATAGATAATTTCTGGTTTCTGGAAGAAATATAGTTGGTTAACATAGTCCTTACGGCCATGAGGTGATCACAGAAATCTTATGTGGCTATGCCATATCTCAGAACAAATGATCCTCAAGGTAGTGCAATAAATAAATGTGGTACCATTGTTGACTTATTTTCAGCTACATGAAAATCTGGACAGTTTCTGGTAGGAGTAAGTTGTATTTTTGAGAGGGCAGGGATCAACTTAGAAAAGCTATTAGAAAGAATAGCAGAGCAGAAAAAAACACATCATTGTGGGGGAAAAAAACCCCACAGAAACCCATCAAGTCTCCTGAAATTAAAGAAAAAATTCTTATTGTAATCAAGTTACCATTTCTTCATTTTTTAAAGATACATAAATCCTGGGTACCTGGGTGGCTTAGTTGGTTAAGCGTCTGACTCTTGATCTCAGCTCGGTCTTGATCTCAGGGTCATGAGCTCAAGCCCTGCATTGGGCTCCATGTTGGGTATGGAGCCTACCTTAAAAAAAAAAAACAAAACAAAACCATAAATCCTTCTGAACAAAGGTAGAATTTACTAATAAGTATGAAGAAAAGCACACCAGTATATGTTTATATTTTATTTTTTATTTATTTATTTAAAAGATTTTATTTATTTATTTGAGAGAGAGAATGAGATAGAGCATGAGAGTGGGGAGGGTCAGAGGGAGAAGCAGACTCCCCGCTGAGCAGGGAGCCCAATGTGGGACTCAATCCCAGGACTCCAGGATCATGACCTGAGCCGAAGGCAGTCGCTTAACCAACTGAGCCACCCAGGTGCCCTATTTTGTTTTTTAATGGGGGAGTTTTGATCAACTCAAATTTCTTATTAAGTGGAATAAAAAATTAAGACAGGTGGCTAGAAGAAACATTACAATATTTTTTTCCTTTTTATAATCTTTTGAAGAAAAATTATAATACTAAATACTACTTGAACTGAGCTGAGTCTTTGGATATAAATTGGGTTTCATAAACAGTGAAGTAATGGACATACATCTCTCATTTCAGAGTCTAAGGCAGTAGAGGTTGCTGATTTTGGGGAGGAACACACAACAAAAAGTAGGAAAAATGCTTCTGGACAAGTGAAATTTATAAAGAATAGAAGGGGAAACTGTAAGCCAAGTAAAATCAACTGGAGTTGACTACTGAAAAGAAAAGATAGACTACCAAATTAATAATGAATAATCATAAAAAAACTTAGGTCAAAACTAAAATAATTTATATATAACAATCTATATATTTCTAGTTCCTTCAATTATTCATATAAATATCATGTGATATCTGTTATAGAAATTGTATAACTCAATTTGGAGACAATATGTTAGGAAAAAAAAACTAAGGCACTTTAGAATATACTGTAAATGTGAGGATTGAGGATATATTCCAGCTGGAAAAGCAAAGTTCTCTTTAGGTTGTAATTGATTTATTAATGGCTAAGCATAAAAAGCCCATTGTGGCCTCACGTAAGTACATGAATTTAGAGATAGGGATACTTTCTGAAATGGCTCAAATAGGGCATCTCTGGTGTCACTAGTGAAATGGCTTCTCAATTCTCTGTACGCTAGCATTCTTTGGTGTTTTAATGTCACATGCAAGATATAAATGGTGCCAAGTTGGAGGCAGCATCTAACCTGTATGCTTTCAAGTTCAAAATTATTGGAGATTATTTCTGACCGTGCCTTTGTTAGAAAACTCTGACCAAACTTTAGCTTTGATGGGTCACATTTCACCCCGACCAACTACTGAGGACTGGTGGATAGCCACGTACTGATGGCTTAGGTCATGTGTCAGTCCCAACCAGCTATGTGTGTTTGAAGTAGAGGAGGGTGGCTGCTCAAAGAAAATCTAAGGAACTTCTCTACCTGCAGGGTAAGTGGGTGCTGATTGTCAAAAATAACAGATACTACTCCCTTCAGGACTACTCAGAAAATATGAGTGCTCTATACCCCCTTCAGTTACAGCAAGGAGACTTGATAGTACTTAGAGAAGAAAACCTTAAAACTATTCATTAAACTAATACTGTTAGAGTACCTTCTGTGTTGCAGACACAGCCCTAACCCCAGGAATGTTACAGTCTAGTAAGGTCAGTGCTACATGGCTCGCTTCTACCACCATATTACCTCTCACAAATAACTCTACTTGTATGAAATTTTTCATACTTTATAGTGTCTCATAACAGCAGAGATCAAGCGACATATAAGCAGTAAACAAATATTCTGAGTATGAGGAAACTAATTTGTATAAGTATCTTCATTCAACTATAATTTTTAAAAATAAGGAATAAGAAGACACAAATGCTACTATTATTTTTTGTCTGTTTCAGAAGTACTGCTTGTGTATTGTGACAAATTAAAAGTATGTAGAAGGGTAAAAAGTAAAAGATAAAAATCTATCATTCACACCCTTACCCCTTCCCTCATTCCTTAGATGTGAGAGGTGAGAAAGTTTGCAGTTTGGTATGTATTCTTTCTGAACTTAGAATGTGCCATCAACTAACGGATCAAATCTAAACCTCCAAGATATTATTCAAGGACTGACCACATGGCCCTGAGATGCCTTCTCTAGCCTCTCTTATCATACTCCCCTAAAGGTCCTATTGCTTTAATTACACTTGACTTCTTGCTCTTTCCAGACTGTTTTAAACTTTACGTCATTAGTCCCTTTGTTGATGCTAGTCTCATTATGTAGAGTTTACTTCTATCCCAGTAATCAGTTGGTAAAGTCCTAATCATCCTTCAAGAACCAGCATAATTTCTCTTATTTTCTGTGTTCTGTATAGCACTTGTTGCAATTTTACTGTATCACTTCATGATTTTCTTATTTCAAGTGTATAAGAATAGCACTCTCTCTGAACTGTAAGTTCTTTATTTTTTTCAAAAAGCTCTACTGAGATATAATTGACAAAATTGTAAGGTATTTAAAGTGTACAACACGATGATTTGCTGTTTGTATACAGTATGGAAGGATTCCCCCCATTGAGTTAAGTAACACAATTAATCCATCACTTCACATATTTACTTTTTTCTTCTTTTTTTTTTTTTTTGGTGAGAACATTTAAATTTTACTGTCTTAGCAAATTTCAAATACTACTGTGTTACCAGCTATGATCATCATGTTATGCATTAGGTCCTCACATTTTACATTTTACAGCTGAAAGTTGTTACTCTTTTACCAGTCTCTTCCTATTTCCCTCACCCCACAGCTCTGGCAACCACTTTTCTCCTCTCTGTTTCTGTGAGTTCAACTCTATATTTTTTTCCCCAAGATTCTACATGTAAGGGATACCATGAAGTATTTGTCTTTCTCTGTCTGGCTTCTTTCACTTAGCATACAACTCTCCAGGTTCACTCATGTTGTCACAAATGACAGGATTTCCTTTGTTATTAGGGCTGAATAATTTTACATATATATAAATATATATTTTCTTTATCCATTCATCTGTCTACAGTTTATTTCCATGTTTGGCTATTAGGAATAATGCTGCAATAAAGTATGGATATCTCTTTGAGATAATGATTTTGTTTCCTTCTATACCCAGAAGTGGAATTGCTGGGTCATACAGTAGTTCCATTTTTAATTTCTTGAGGAATCTCAATACTCTTTTCCATAGCAGCGGCACCACTTTATATTCCCACCAATAGTGTACAAGGGTTTCCTTTTATCCACACCCATGCCAGCATTTGTTATCTCTTGTCTTTTTAATAATAGATAGGTATAAGGTGATATCTCTTTTCAGAGATGTGATTGCAAATATTTTCTCCCTTTCCATAGGTTTCTTTTCATTTTGTTGATGGTTTCCTTTGCTGTGCAAAAGCATTTTAGTTTGATGAAGTACTACTTGACTTATTTTTGCTTGTGTTGCCTTCGCTTTTGGTGTTAAATCTGAAAAATCATTGCCAAGACTGATGTCAAGGAGCTCACCTCCTCCATTTCCTTCTAGGAGTTTTATAATTTCAGGTCTTATGTTCAAGTGTTTAATCTATTTTGAGCTGATTTTTGTGTATGGTGTAAGATAGGGGTCTAGTGTCATTCTGTTGCATGTGGTTGTCCAGTTTTCCCAATACCATTTATTGAAGAGACTATCTTTCCCGTTATATATTCTTGGCTCCTTTGTTCTAAATTAATTGATTTGTATGCATCGGTTTATTTCTGAGCTTTCCATTCTGTTGCACTGACATATCTATTTTTGTGCCAATACTGTTTTCTTTTATTACTATAGCTTTGTAATATAGTTTGAAATAAGGATAATGGCTCCAGCTTTGTTCTTTCTCAAGATTGCTTTGGCTCTTTGGGGTCTTTTGTGGTTCCATATACATTTTAGGACTGTTTGTTGTATTTTTGTGAAAAATGTTATTGGATAGAGATTGCATTGAATCTGTAGATCATTTGGGGTAAATCATTTTGGGTAGTATGGACATTTTAACCACATTAATTCTTCTAATCCATAAGCATGGAATACCTTTCCATTTATTTGTGTCTTCAATTTCTTTCATCAGTGTCTTATAGTTTTCAGTGTACAGATCTTTCACCTCCTTGGTTAATTTATTCCCAAGTATTTTATTCTTTTTAATGCTATTTAAAAATGACACTGTTTTCTTAATTTCTCTTCCTGATAGTTTTTTGATATATAAAAATGTAATTGATGTTGTATACTATTTTGTATCCTGCAAGTATACTGAAATCATTTATTTCATGCTAACAATTTTTCTTGGTATGAGCTCTTTAATTACATTTTTGTCACTCATTAATTTTTCTGTGCCTTACAGGTATATGGCAGGGGTTAGTAAAACTAGAGTTTACTGCCTAAATTTGGCCTGCCACCTGTTTTTGTAAATAAAGTTTTACTGTAACACAGCATAATAGTCATTATATATTGTTTCTGGCTGCTTCTTTGGTACAACAGCACTGTTGAGTAGCTGTGAAAGACATCATATGTCTTGGAAACCAAAAATAGTTATAAAAAAAGTTTGTTGACACCTGGTATAAAGTTTTGCACATAATAGGTATCCAATAAATGCTTGATGAAATTTGCACATGGATATTCTTTAGCTGATACCACCCAAAAGTACAGCCCTAAATTGAGAATTTAAATGACCCAATTGTTTTATTTCTTTTTTAATTTAAACTCAATTAGCCAACATATAGTACATCCTTAGTTTCAGATGTAGAGTTCAGTAATTCATCAGTTGCATATAACACCCAGTGCTCATCATGTCATGTGCCCTCTCTAATGCCCATCACCCAATTACCCCATTTTCCCACCCACCTCTCCTCTAGCAACCCTCGGTTTGTTTCCTATAGTTAAGAATCTCTCATGGTTTGTCTCCCTCTCTGATTACTTTCCATTCAGTTTTCTTTCCCTTCCCCTATGATCCTCTGTGCTGTTTCTTATATTCCACATATGAATGAAACCATGTGATAATTGTCTTTCTCTGACTTATTTCGCACAGCATAATACCCTCCACTTCTACCCACGTTGATATAAATGGTAACTATTCATCCTTTCTGATGGCTGAGTAATATTCCATTGTATATATATTACCACATCTTTATCCATTCATCTGTCAGTGGACATCTCGGCTCTTTCCATAGTTTGACTATTGTGGACATTGCTGCTATAAATATTGGGGTGCAGGTGGCTACTACCTAGTAGTGCACCTGTAGCTCTATTTTTAACTTCTTGAGGAACCTTCATACTGTTTTCCAGAGTGACTGTACCAACTTGCATTCCTACCAACAGTGTAAGAGGGTTCCCCTTTTTCGGCATCCTCATCAACATTTGTTGTTTCCTGACTTGTTAATTTTAGCCTCTCTGGTGTGAGGTGGTATCTCATTGTGGTTTTGATTTCTATTTCCCTGGTGCCAAGTGATCTATAAAGAACTTATCAAACTCAACACCCAAAAACAAATAATCCAGTCAAAAAATGGGCAAGAAGACAGGAACAGACATTTCTCCAAAGAAGACATAGAAATGGCAACAGACACATAAAAAAACGCTCAGCATCACTTGACCCAATTGTTCTAACACTGCAGTGTCAAACCCTGTTGGACTGACGTCTGCACCTATTTGGATGTTTTATTTAATTTTGCATAGGCAGTCTGTATCTCGGTAATGGCGGCAAAATGGTAGTAAAATAGAGGTCAGAATCATTTTCACCAGGCCAGTTTATATTGGCTTGACGTTACCTCTTCCTTCATAAGCAAATGTTTTTAGGGGAAAAATTCTATATACCATTTTATATAGATGCATCAAAAGTGTTTTACCGGTTGCTGTCACAACAACCAAAAATATGCTTTGAAAAAAATGCTTGTGCTGATAGGAAATACTTCCAGAATGAAACTCTTGATTATGATCATTTTGATTACAGAAGACATTTTGTTTGTGCCTGGTACAGGCCTTAACATTTCTCAAAAATGCTTCTAGCCCAGCTTTCAATGAGGAGACCACATCTTCTTTGAAAGAGATGAAAATACTGTTCATGTAATATTTTAGCTACCAAGAACTGGCTAGAGTTTACATCTTGAAACTTTGCTTTTCAAGTGCAAACTTAAAAATGTGTTTAAGAAAAATCCCTAAGTTCCTGAACAAGATACATGCTTAGGCTAAATTAGATTCTGATGAGATGAATTTTTATAGTTGAAGGAGAAATTTGCTGTATGCTTTCAGAATTTTCGATTGAGATAAAATCTACTTAAATCTGGCTTCAACACATTTGATTATTTATAAAATATGCAGTTATAGTGTAATTGAAAGTGTATAGTTTTGAGGACAGATTAGAATCATGGCAAATCCTACCATTTGTTAGTATTTTGTTGTTTTTGTTATTGTCATCATTAACTGACTTTTGTAAGTCAGAACTGCTAACAACCTCAGTAAAATGTGAAACAGATAATACTACTTATTTCATGATTTTGATGATGGGATTAAATGAGAGAACATAAATAAAAATAGCCAACAGTTCTGGACCACTGTAGGGAATCCATATCTATTGACAGACCAAAGAATCAAGGTCTAGTTTAATGATTTAATAAAACCCATTTTCAGATATAATGTGATTAACAATCACATGGCCAAACTGTATCATTTCCCCTTCTGTTTGCAGATCTCAAAGTTTCAGAGAGTATGAAAGCTTTGACAGTCTTCTATTGCCACCAAAATCACTGTCATGACTGGCCTTTTATGGATAATTATTTCATAGTCACTGGAAATAGAGCCTACCAAATTAAGTTCTGATGATGGCCACTAATAAAATGGAGAGCCTTCACCAATTTACTCTCCTAAAATTACCCTGCCTGTCTTCAAAAGTTGACGACTTACAAACTGAATCTTGAATGAAGAAAGAACATCTCCTTCATTACCAAGCCCTTGAGTTAGTGAGGTTCTATGCCCTCATTTCTCCTTTATTCATTACATATTATTCATATGTTTCAATTAAGCTAGCTGGATTAAAGCCCTTTTGTTTGGTTATTAATCATTTCATTTCAAAATGGTTATTTTGCTGGCCAAGCAGGTCTTCTAGAATTCTCCCTTGACACCATAAACTAATGGGATGTTTTAAATTTAAAATGAGAAATCATTAGAATTTCAGTTAGGTAAAATTAGGAGTAGGTCATACTGATATGAGTACCTGAATATGTCATACTTCTGAGAAAGACTAGAACAAATTAAGATTTAAACCTTGACACTAAAGGGAAAGTTTATATTTCATCACTGTGCTTCAGAAATCATAAAGCATTAAAAAAAACAGGTTGCTGGAAAACCCGTCTATGAAATGAGAGAATTTTCACTATCTCGGTTAGGGTTCAAACATGCCAGTGTTTCTAGATAGTAAATTTACTATGTTTGGCTAGGTATGGGAAATGAGTTATAAATCTCTGAGTGTAACTGAGTAATTTCACTAGAAAACACATGAATTTCACAGAGGTGAAAGCTAAATTACCTTTCCCTCTTAATCAATGTAGACAGCCAATTGAAAATGTGGTGGCCTTAGAGTTTCTCTTTTTTTATACTCAACAATGTATCAGTGCCTGAATTAACTGGATAAATGACTTTGCTTACTCAAAATCATGAACATTTTCTCTTACAAACAATCCTTTTAGTCAAGGTTAAAAAAAATGTTGTTTTTTTTTTGTTTGTTTTTTTGCTTGTTTTTTAGAGAAAGAGAGAGTGTGTGTGTGCATGAGTGGGGGGAGGGTAGGGGCAGAGGCAGAGAGAGAATCTTAAGTAGGCTCCATGCCCCGTGGGGAGCCTGATGCAGGGCTCAATCTCACAACCCTGAGATCATGACCTGAGTGGAAACCAAGAGTCAGATGCTCAACCAACTGAGCCACCCAGTTATCCCTTTGTACTTTTTCTTTTAAGATTTATTTGTTTATTTGAGAGAGAGAGAGCACACATGAGTGGGCTGGGGAGGGGCAGAGGAAGAAAGAGAATCTCAAGCAGACTCCTCTCTGAGCACGGAGCCTGAAGCAGGGTTTAATCCCACGACCCTTAGACCAAGACCTGAGCTGAAATCAAGAGTCCGATACTTAACCAACTGAGCCACCCAGGTTCCCCTGTATTTGTTTTTTAATCTAAATATTTTTATAGGAATTTGTGCTTTTCCTAAAAGTATATTTATGCAACTTTGTGATTAATCCATCAATAAATTGTAAATTAACACTTAATACTCAATATTATTCTAGTTTATGTGATATGTGTTTATGTAAGCCAAGACTTTGTTTGGACAAATAAGTAAGCAAACATGAAAAATAGAGATAAACAAGTCTCTAAATCTTAAATTGTTCTATTTCCAGGAATAATCTCTCTGTGATAATAGTGAATCTTAGGAATTTGGAGATACAGATATGAACAGAGCTTCAGAGACATAAGATATCAAAGGTGGGAAGAATTTTTGAAAAACCAGAGTAGGAGTGTGTGTATGGAGGGCAAGTTTCATGCTAAAGGGACAGCATGACCAAAGGAGAGGAATTTGGGGAAAGAAAGAAAACTAAATAGAGTCAAGTTGTCAGGCAATAAAAGGAAAAGAAAACAATAAAAGAAGGTTACCAAGGAAGATGGCTAGGGGCATAATAGGAAAAAGCTTAAAAAAGTAAGCACTGAAGACTGTGGGAACAGGGAACCATTCTTTGTAATTAATCAAAAGAGTGATACAATAAAGTGTTTCGGCTTTTGAGAGGCATTTTAGAGGAGTGATTATGAGTACTCACTATGCAAACAATGAATCAAGGAACACTACATCAAAAACTAATGATGTATGGTGATTAACATAGCATAATAAAATTTAAAAAAAAGAGTACTCACTATGGAATCACACCTTGTGGTTCAAAACATACACTTCTAATTACATGGGGGTGTGTGTGCATGTGTATATGTCTGCCTTTATATCTGAATCTGTAAAATAAAAATAAAAATGCTTCCTATCTTCTAGGGTTATGGTGAAACCTAAATCAGTTAATGTACTTAAAGCACTGGAATATAGTTAGCAGTGAATAAAAGTGGGCTACCTGTTACCAGAGAGGGAGACTTCATAAGCCAATGGTATGAAAGATGGTTTCGAAGCACCTCGAACAAAATAAACAATTGAGTGTGATGTGGTAGTCACTAGACTTTGGGCTCTTAAAGCCATAGAGCCTGTCAAACTCATCCTACATCTTCAATATCCAGGAGAGTGCCTGGTGCATAAAAGATATTTAACACATGCTGAGTATTATTACAAAATGAGGTGAACCAGACATGGGCCTATTTTAATAAGTATGCAAACAAAAAGACACATGTGGGAGACATTTTAAAGGAAAAACTGTACTGTAGAATATAGTTCAGTCCCAGCTTCGTAACTCAATAGCCCTTTCATATTGATTAGGTCCTTGTAATGCTTCTGAAATTGTTTCATCAAATGAGGGCAATAATATTTAGAGGATTATTGTAATGAAGTGAGAGTTTCCTAAGTTTTCTCAGTTCATTTCTTGTTTATAACGTGAGCTGGAAAAATTTGAGGAACTCCTGCGCAGAGCAGCCTTCCCACCATTAGTTCTACCTTTATTACTTAACTTTCCATGAAGTTTTTTGAATTATCAAGTACTGAAATTGAAATTCCAGGTTTTCACTGTGAAGTTGAGCCCTAACAGCTGGGCTGTGAGTCTCTACCATAACTGTCAGTCTTCGGGGAAAAGATGGTGCTCAGCAGTGGAGTGTTCACTGGTTGTTCCCATTTCAGAAGGTATTGTCTGCAAAAAGGCTTTGTAGCTATTATTTAAAATAATCCCAAAGAAAATAAATTTTAAAATAAATTGAGTTTTATTGAACCATGGAATATGAACAGATCACTTGTCCAGCAGGCTTTGTCACCTTAAAATGTCAAGCATTTTGTTGCAACAGTGATGCAATCAGTAATGCAGGAGAGCATTGTCTCTAATTGAGCTCTTAATGTGGTAAATTGTTTACAAAAATGACTGCAAAAATTTTGTCCACACACATGCTCCTCTACAATGCTACTTTTCCTTTCCTCCCATCAAGAAGGGGAATCTGGGCCCTCTTCTCTCCAATGTGGAGAGATCCTGTGACTTGTTTGAACAAGAGAATGATACAGAAGTAGTGCTGAAGAACTTCAAAGGCTAGGCCTTATAAAGTCTTGAACCTTCCATTTTGCCCTCTTAGAATCCTGAGAATAAATCTCTGTTGCCTTAAGGCACTGCATTTTAGAATGATTTGTTTTTTTGTTTTTTTGTTTTAAAGATTTTATTTATTTGAGACAGAGAGAATGAGAGACAGAGAGCATGAGAGGGAGGAGGGTCAGAGGGAGAAGCAGACTCCCTGCCGAGCAGGGAGCCCGATGCGGGACTCGATCCCGGGTCTCCAGGATCATGACCTGAGCCGAAGGCAGTCGCTCAACCAACTGAGCCACCCAGGCGCCCTAGAATGATTTGTTATGTAGCAAAAGGAAGTAGATATCCTCTAACACATGATCCATATGCGAGACAAGTGTATAAACATATATAGGCCAGTGCATCAGAAAGGATAAACCTTTTTCCTTATGAAAAACCCTTATTGTCTCATCAACAAACTTACCTATTTATTTCTAGACTCATCTCTATAAAGATTTTTAAACAAGCTTTATGTACATAGCATGCTACATTTCACAGAGGAAATGCCATGTGATTTATTACCCCGTAAACCCTATGCCATTTTTCTGTCTTTGCTACAAAATGGGAAAGGAGTCATACACGCAAGTTAAAAAGAGGATTTAGGCCTAGAAGGGCAGTGTGATGTGAAACAGGAAAAGAGTGGTATGCCCTTCTATTGATGTTAATTTTTATGTCTAGCTTCTGTTTATTTTCCACATCAGACATAACCCAATACCAATTCATCTGGATATATGAGATTGTCCTGTGTGCATGATAAAACACACATAAGTGTGTTCTGTTTCTATTTAATTATAATAGAGTGACTCATATCTCTGTCACAATTCTATACTCTGTGACATTACAATATTTAGCATTCATTTAATAAATGCTCTCAGCTGATGGGCTGAGATGTATTGGCAACTGTGATAAAATTTATGTTTGTAGATATTACCCAAAATTTTAACTACTAATTTTGAAAGAATCAAAATATCCATTAAGTGTTTTTAAGTCCAGTATACCATATATTATTGCTTGTATGTTTTCTAAGCCAAGAGAATTTAGCCGAAGTCCATTAAACAATTCTTTGAAGCTTTTAAGAACAATATTATGGATGGAAAATTCTCACCTTTTAAATCTTTGAGCAAATGTGCTTAGGTAAAATTTCAACTATTACTTTAGCTATATACTAGTTCCTGTAGTAGAATATATGAAAGCTTATTAATTTAAAATGACTTTTTTTTGGGGGGGAGAGGAGAACTCACCAAGCTAAGTTATAATATATATGGGAAGAAAATTATACAAAGCATGATTGTGAAATAAAGTAAAATTACTCTTATTGTTGGTTCCTTTTAAGTGAGGTTGCACTTCTGAGCAGCTCTCTACAATGTTTTATCCAGTCCTACTCAAGAGAATACTTATTTTAGGATTCATCTGCCTACATAAAGCATACACATTTGTTCTATTACAGAGGTGAAAATAAAATGTATACACTTCATCCAATATAGCAAAATGGGTATAGTGAGACACTTTATGGTCAGATTTTACTATACACAGCCTTCTTCATAAATGAATTATATTAGCACGTGGAAAACACCAAAAGTGATCATAAGGTAAAAACAAAAGAAAACAAAAAACCCGCATCTCTTTTATGGGAAAGGGGACTGGGTGCCAGTATCTACTCCATATTGTTTTGGTAAGGCTATCACACATGGTAGCTGACTCACCTGATCACAGGCTATAGGGTAAGCCAGACTGCAAGTATTCAGTTCTCACGGTTTGTGTTGGTTCATAAAATAAGGACAGTCAGTAAAAGCTTCTTCGAGATTGGTTAGATGAATTCAAATAAAGAGGGTTTGTCTTCTTTAGGGATTGCAAACTGTAGCTGCAACTGATTGTCTTTAATGGCACACAGGGAAATCTGCCTAGAACAAAGTCTCTATATGTAGGAAACCAAGAGAAAGAGAGAGCCCAAATGACACTGTTTGAGGCATTTAGTCTTTCTTGTATAAAGCCACTTGCATCTACCCATGGACTTCCCAGACATGGACCCAGTAAATTTCATTTTTGATTAAACTTATTTGAATTGGTTTTATGTTACTTACAATTGAATCCCTGTAGTACAGTGCTCAATTCTTACAAGTCAGTAAGACACAAATAACTTTTTTTAAAAGTCATTCTGTATTTCTTTATAGTGATCAGAGAGACTAGATCCTAAGACACTTATTTTAGTGAAGTATCTGAGGATCAATCCTTGGAGGACATGGCTTGCAAAATTCTGGGGAGAAATCAGAGTGTGTAATAAAGCTAAATGAACTCATGAGAATCAGATGGGCATTTCTATTCTACAATTAAATAAGTTTTAGTCATTATAAGCCTGTCAATATAGTCAATTTCACCTATTACATATCAGCCCTTTGTGATTTCATTAAAGTATAAGTCAATGGGGTATCTCTATAGACTTTTTTTATTTTTCGGTTTATGTTTGAGTACTTAATTATATGACACCATTCAGAGATCCCCTATCTGAAATGTTTATGATTGAGTCTGTTTGGATAGAGAATTCAAAGAACTTTTTCAAGAAAACTTTCTTGCAAGTATCAAGTTTACTTCATGATTCCATTGTATTGTTTAGAATCAACTGTATGACAGGAAAATGGAACTATTTTAAAGGATTTGTTGGATTTAACCTGTATTTTCAAATATATAGACATTTTCTCAGTGTGGTTTTGAAAATAGCTCAGCTTTACAAAGTGAGTGCTTTGAAAAGATTCGAGAAGATGTGGTAAATACATACACTTGACATGACTCTGAAACAATGTTAGATGATGTAATTAACAAAGACTTTTTATTCAATAGCCTTCCGTAATACTTCCATGCTTTTATAATGGGAATTATTTTCATAAAGCACACTAATGAACAGGAACAGTCTTTACTGTTATCAGTTTTATATTTAAAGGTTTATATTTATATTTTATATTTAAAGGTTTTATATTTATATTTATATTTATATTTAAAGGTATATTATATTTTATATTTAAAGGTTTAACTTTTGTATACCACATATGCTTTAGTTATTTTTAGTATTTCCATAATTTATTAACTATTGGATTTCTAAACTGTCAGCTACACTAAATTTGGGAAGTTACAATTCTCTAGCCCATGTTGGTTATTTGCCAAATTGTATTAACTTTAGATGAATGGGATCTCTATTTTATTTTGCATCATTTGATGGTAGCAAGTTCTAAGCACCATGTGTCACATAAAGTGGATGACAGTAGGGTGGTATCTAGATGCAAAAGCACAAATATGAATAATGGAACTGAAGAATCTATAATAAGTTACTGCAGGTGGTGACTCCAGAGGAAGATAGTTCTGTGTAAAAACAGCACCAATTAATGACAGATGAAAAAAAAAAAGAGTAGAGAAAAATTCCTCTCGCACATCTAACAACCTAAGTCACCAGGACTATAAAAATCTCAAGTTTTTTAATATGCATTATGAATTTTAATTTTTTCTAATACCCTTAGAATGCTTTAAACTAACTTTTTCAGGATAAAGAATATTCATGCTATGTAAAGTACCCTTCCATACTTTGAAGGTTAATTCATTTTGGCCCAGGATCTTAGCCAGGGGCAACATTCAGTGCCATGAATGAGGCAAAGGTAAGTTTGAATTGCTGTAGACTGAAACACACAGTATGGAAGAAGAAAGCTTCAGGAATTATCAAAATTTTTATGTATTTGTTAAAGCATAGTTATAATATGTATTCCATGATTAATAGTTGCAGCTGTGAGAAGTGTACAAGGTTATGATAGCCTATAAAATGATGGTTATAACACAATTAGTATCTCCCTGGGTAGAACTCAAGGGTATTGCTTATGGAACCCAGTGTGAACCACCTTCAGAGCAGAAAGGAAAGTGAACTGTAGATGTAGTGATAGGAACCAAACAAACCTCATTGTAGAGAAGGGGACCCCGGGTTACTATCTGATCACATACCTGTATCACTTTAATAATTTAAATGAGTGAACCCTTATGCTAGTAATCTAGATTGTTTGAAATAATTTCACATGTAGATATGTTGCATAAGCTTAATTCTTACAAACAGATAACAGAAGCATTATGAAGACTTGTCTAGCACCTGAATGGCAAAGATGTCTTTGAATGACAGGGGCGAGCCTCAGAATTCAGCATCTTTTCACTCTCTCTTTGAATCAAGCCCATTTTATTTGAAGGTCTTTCTCAAAATAGAATCCAATGAAATAAAAAGTAACAACACCCACCATCAGTGTTTTTCTCCTCATGTTCACTTTGGTCCAGATATGAGAGACATGACTTTTGCTCACATTTATTAATGAAAACTAGTCAGAGGTCCCCAACTTAATCACAAAGGTGGGTAGGAAATGCAGTCAGTCTTCCTGTGCATCCAGAAAGAAGAAATGGGATGACACAGGTCTAGTCAGATTCTGCAACACTGACTATTGCAGACTGTTTCTATCATCCTGTTATACCAGGATCCTCAGAGATAATCTGTCTATTATCTTGAATTCAGAAGAAACTTTTTAAAAGAGTTTCATTGAGTGTTCAGTGAAGCACAATGAGCTGGCTAGTAATTTCAGTAGGAAGTTTTTGTTAGGTTGTTCCTGTTTTACACTTAATTGGATAAAGTCACACAGTCTCAAACTAAGCATCATTCTGCACATCATTCTTAACATACTTCTGATCTCAGTCTGGTTCTCATACCTCACTGGCTCATACCTCAATGGTTTTCTTGGAATCATTATAATGTGTAAAGAATCCATTAATCTCAAAATTCAAACCTCCCAGATTATAATATTCAAAATACAAGCCAATTATTTCTAAGAGATCATGACTCTTTCCTTTGTTCTTCATCATAGTCAACAAGATATATCTCTTCCATAATTCTTGGAGAATATTGTGAATCTTTACTGAGAATTTTCCTTAAAGGAATGTTATAGAAATTTTACCTTTTGCTTCACATGGAAAGCTTTCTAAAATTATATTTTGGTCCCCTTTTCCTTTCTCCGGTTGAATTCCCAGCATAGACTAACAATCTCTCTTTCTTTCTGTCTTCAGTCTCTTAACTGTCTTGGTTGTAACCATCTTTACCTCCTCTCCTTCAGTCGTTACCTCAGCAATACTCAAACACCATGCTTCTGGCAGGTGAACCACTGGCACATTCTTCTTTTATCATTAAACAACATTTAATCAACTAATTTTACAGCTATTTGACAAGCTATTATAGAAAAAAATATGTTGTATCTTCACTGAAATAAATGGCTTTGCAAGTAAAATTTTACTGAGCAAAGTGTTAAATGTATTATATCACAGAGCACACTCTAAAGCAAAATTTGTCTAATCTCTTTTCTTGTGACACCATCTTGCAAAAGATGCTGGCAAATACTTTCCTATGAGGGATTCCATCACTCCCTGAAAACATTCTTATTTTACCTTGTATCACTGCTTAATGCTACTGACCTTTCAGTAGCACCTATTGTGAAGGATTTTTTTTTTCCAAGATGCATTTCATAAAAAAAACAAAAAACAAAACCAACAACCAAGACTGTGTTTTAAAATGCACTTTTGTCTATGTGAGCTTGTTTGCTAAAGATTTGTACAAGCTAAGTTTTTCTTTTTGGAATCTCTTGGATTACTGCCCATACTTTAGGAAAATAGTCCTATTACTCTTTCAATATTTAAAATATTTCTCTTTCACTGATGATTTATAACTGATTTGAAAAGTATATTCAGTTGTTGTTTCCTTCTATATTTAAGCAAATTTGTTTGGTTCTTATCTGAACCAGTATATATTGGTACACTGGCTTTTTTAAAATAATAAATGGTTAGAATTTATAATCTATCAAACACCTCTTGAGCTTGTAGTTTCTTTCATATAATCACTGATATATAATCAGTGATATATACATAGAATGTTTTTAATATTGTCTTTATTCTGAAAAGTTGAAATGAAGTGAAATAAAAAATTTAAGAGGACATATCAAGGGGTCACTTTTAGATTTTATTCTGTATCCCTGAATTGAATAACAACTTGAACACAGACCATCCAAAACGTGCTAGGAGTTGACCAGGGTTAGAAACTTTTTAAATTTTTATTTATTTATTTTTATTTTTTAAGTACACCCTGTGCCCAATGTGAGGCTTGAACTCATGACCCCGAGATGAAGAGTCATATGCTGTACCCACTGAGCCAGCCTGGTGCCCCCAGAATTAGAAACTTTTAATGACAGTATGAAATGTATCTGTTTGTAGGTATAATAAAAGCTGCTTGCATCAGTTGCCTCCTTCTTATCCTCCTTATCTATAACTGTATTCTGAATTTGGCAGGGGACTTCATGGGGGTGGGTCAGATTAATTTGAGAAACAGGAATAGAACGGAATGGAAATCAGTAGTGGGTAGCTCACTACATGGTGATCTCTGGTATGAAAACATGGTTTAAAGAAAGACTTTCAAAAATACGCACCTATATGCTATTTTATTTTATTTTATTTTTAAAGATTTCATTTATTTGACAGAGAGAGACAGTGAGAGAGGGAGCACAGCAGGGGGAGTGGGAGAGAGAGAAGCAGGCTTCCCACTGAGCAGGAGCCGGATGCGGGGCTCGATCCCAGGACCCTGGGATCATGATCTGAGCCGAAGGCAGATGCCTAACGACAGAGCCACCCAGCTGCCCCACCTATATGCTATTTTAAAATAAGTATTGTAATGATTATAAACAAATATTAATGATAAATTAAACCATTAATAAATGTTCAATCTTAGGGGTTGTTAAATGATACATATTAAAAGTGGCCAGTTTGGGCTTTTAAGTACTCTCTTATTTTTACAATCCCACTTTGCTTTCTTGACTTTCTGTGATCATGAAATGTCTATGTCAACTAAGAGAGGATGAAATAAAAAGTCCTTTATATTCCTTCTAATTCACCAGCCATAAACCAAACATCTTGAAAACATCTCTTTCCTAGTAAGGGATTAACTCTAGCAATCAAAACCCACCAGTGAATGTGTCAAACACAATCAAGCCTGGCATTTGTGTTATTACAATGTCAATATACCTTTGTTGTCCTAGAAAACTTAAAACATCATTGAGATTATCAATACTGGTACTTTTGCTTTATTTAAGAAATTGATTACTTTAACATTTCAGAATAGAAAAATAAACTTCTCACAGATCAATAAAACACTACTCTCTCCCATGCACTCCTTTCCCCCCTGATAAATGCTCTTGATAAATGCTACTTTTTTTTTTAAGATTTTATTTATTTATTCATGAGAGACATAGAGAGAGAGAGAGGCAGAGGGAGAAGCAGGCTCCCAAGGAGCAGAGAGCCCAATGCGGGACTTGATCCCAGGATCCTGGATCATGACCTGAGCTGAAGGCAGACGCTTAACCATCTGAGCCACCCAGGCACCCCAATAAATGCTACTTTTTAGTGCTAGCTTAGCTAACAGGTTCTACAAACTAGGTTTGAGCAGCTGTTGCTGACACACTGTTCCATTCTCAGTGTCTCTTTCCTTTTCAGCAGCTCAGCCACAGTCTGGGCACCCAATCATGTACTAAAGACATAAAATTATTTTGATGGGAATTAATAGAAAACACTAGCCAGGAGATGATATAGGGCTCTCTCGACCATGCTCATACTTTAAAGAAAACAAGAATTCTCAATGGAAATAGTTACCAAAGCCAAAGAAACTAAGAAATGAGTAATGCCCCCAATACTTCACCTCACATAAAGATGACATGGTAAGAAGTAAAGATTGTAAAATTTCAAAAGCATTGATTCATTGATTCTTAGCCATGGCATGATATAAGCTCCCTCTTCTTAGTTTTAGTTGGTATACAAGTGTATAAAATGTATATACATATATATGAATACATATTCTATTAATGATGTAAAATTAACAATATTTTATTATTAACTAATAATAATAACTAATTGCTTGTACTCTTCCTAATAGTATATTTGTTTTTTTCCTATAATCCCATGAGATCAGAGACTATAATCCAAGTGGTCTTAATTCAACATGACAGTGCATATTTGTTCAATGAATGAGTGAGTGGGTACATGAGTGGTGAAGGGAACTCACCATGGTAGACACTCTAAATAGGGGAGGCAGAGTGTAATTCTGTGTTTCTTCTAAATGTCAACAGCCATTTTGGAAGGCAAAAGTTAATAATACAACAAAAATTAAGTAATTCAAGACAGTGACAATGGTGTAACAAGGCAAAGGTCATATGCCAAGTGAGTTGCACAGATCATTTTTAAAATAAAGATTGAACCAACAAGGGGTTGGACTGTTTGAGAAAAGATTGGTAGAGAACATGGAACTTGAAATTGGTTATTCAAAAAATATCTGAATTGAATGTCTACTATGTGCCACGTGCTATACTAAGTTTTTGACATGCATTATTTCTTTTAATTCTCACATGTCCAGAAGGTGAGAGTCGTGATTGTCCTAGTCAACTGACAAGAGGACTGAGGCTTAGAGAGGTTATCAACTTGTACAGAACTAGGAAATAGTGAAGACAGGATTCAAAATCATGGATTCAGAAAGCAGAGCCCTTTGTTTCTATCTGCTACTGTATGTGCCCTTCCTAACTAAATCTCAAAGAAAAGGTAATATATATATATATATATAGAGAGAGAGAGAGAGAGAGAGAGAGGAGGGGGGGCAATATAAATAAAAGTGTGGACATGGCAGTTCACATGACAACTTCAAATATTTAGGGAACCATGGGTTGATAGCCTGATTATTCTAAGGCCACCTTATATTGAAATAATGACATGGTGATATTGACTACAATATTTTCTACAATATTTGCCTCATGTGTTAGGCACTGTAATAAGCACTCTATGTGTAAAGTCCCACTGATGCCTTACTTCATCTCTGTGATCTCGTACCAACCTGAATTACAGCAGGTAGTAGAAGGCTCTCAGGGCCAGGTTAAGGTGCTTGCTTTTCATTCTAAATGAAAAGACATTTGAGATTTTCAAGTAGTGAAATGATATAATTAAACATATCAATATTTTGATGTCAGTATTTTATGTTTTTAGTGATGACTAGTGAAATTCTATAAATATATTTTAGTAAATTTACTAAGATTGGGAATAATAGATTTTTATGTGTGAGAACAAGTGTGTGCTTTTGTGTGTATAATGGTGAGTGGAGCAATGTTCTCTGAGAACTTGAGGGCAGAGATTAATTTGGAGAATAGCACAGTAATACAAGTATAAGATGATAATGTCCTGAGAAACACTAACAACATTAGGAATGGAAAAAATGGGATAGATCATACCTATGGAGGCAAATATTATAACAAAGTAAAAAAACAGAATAGATTCTGAGCCCAAGAACACAAGCAAAATCTTTCTGTAGTTGCAAGCTGGGAAGAGAAAAGAGAGTTCAAATATATCCATCAGAAACTGGGCGCTGTACCAATAAGTGTCTCTCTCTACATTCGAACTACCCTGTGCTTCTTATGGCTTGAATTTGCTGGCTGCACAGGCTCTGTAGTAGTCCTCTACTTTCTTATAGGGGTTTCTCCTGCCCAGGTCCTAATGCAGGACATGTCTGAACCCTGCCGGTTAGAAAGTACTCTTTATTTGAACCAATTTCCTAGTCTGAACAGAATCAGTGAATGAGGTGCAGCGGAGGTCTGCTTTCTCGCTGGCTTCTCAGGATGCATTGTAGCACCCAGAGCAGCTGCAAGGGAGGAATGGAGCAGCATATATTCTAATATGGCTAACTTATTCTAATGAGCTGCATTCTCTAAAATCAGACTTGCTGATGTTGGCAGGAAATAAATTTAACTCCCCTGCACAAATAGATGCAAAGCTGAATTCTCGGATACATTTCATTTTCCACAAGGTGATCAAGATTCATAAAACTTCAATTTAGGATCAGGGCACCAGGGAGTCAATGTCCTTGAGAAAAACAAAATCTTCTAATGAGAATTGTGTTTCAGTGGTGTTAATCTCACAGGATCTGATAAACGGACATAGTGGAATTGAATCTTATTTGACCTCATTGTCCTTTCTACCATCCATTTCATTCAACATCAAAGTAATCAAATAACATAAAATCTGCACTATTTGCTTTTGGCCCAGAAAACACTACTAGTGTTTTTAATCAAAAGAACGGGAGATGAAGTTGATGGCACTTTTTTTTTTTTTTTTAAGAGAGCGAGCGCACAGGAGCAGGGGCGGGAATGGGGGTGGGGAGAGGGAGAGAGAGAATCTTAAGCAGGCTCACTCCCAGCCTGGAGCCCGATGTGAGCCCCAATCTCGGCCTCGGTCCCACGATTCAGATCATGACCTGGGTGAAATCAAGAGTTGGACGTTTAACTTACTGAGCCACCCAGGTTCCCCAATGGTGCATTAATTTCTAAAGTTATCAACATCTTCAAAATTATTCTAAGTTCTTAAATCTTCCCTTCATGGCCCCAAATCAAATTAACACCTCTCTTGTCTCCATTTTCTATAGAACTTTATTAACTTCAAAACAGAAGGTGATAAAACCATCCCAAATATATTCTTTTCACCCTTTCAGCCCCCAGTGCATTATCATCAATAGCTCTTCAAATAACAGCCCATTAAGGAGGAGGAGAGTTTGGCAGCAAAGTGAGGGCTAGCAGAGAGAAGGCTGAGAAGTATGATCACACATAATTTTTAAAACTTGCTTATTTTAAAAACATGGCATACGATCAACCATTCTAACATAACTCATACAAAGCCCTGAGTACATGTCTGGACTAAGGAGTACTTAGAACTTCCAGGACAAGCATTTTGAATTGAAAGTCTAGATTGATGATACTTGGATTCACCTGGAGATGAGTTTGTATTACTGAAATCAAAGTAATTAATTAATTCTTCCATTCCATGTGGAACAAGAAGCTACTGCTTAAGAAGTCAACTTAGCCTCTTAGATTTCATGGTGTCTGACCCTGGATGCTTTAAGGAATCTACTGCTTGTAACTTGGAAATCACCAGTGCTTGTGTCTGTGATCAGGCAAATGTAAGACAAGAGAGGAAAAG
Organism: Neomonachus schauinslandi; assembly: GCF_002201575.2. NCBI lineage: Eukaryota > Metazoa > Chordata > Mammalia > Carnivora > Phocidae > Neomonachus > Neomonachus schauinslandi. The sequence continues at coordinate 97,374,345 of NC_058409.1, read as the reverse complement.
AACTTCTTGGGAGGTTGAAGGCATGGTAGTATTTTGGTAGGCATTTAAGGAAATGTGGAAGTGAATTATGAAAAGCAAAATGTATTTATTAAATATTTGGTTATGGGAAATATAATTTCTTAAGTTTGAGTATATAAAGAGTTGATCTGATAAGATGGTGGTGTTTGTAGATGTGTTTAGTAAGGGTTTTGCTAATCTACTGTTAGGTATAAACCAAAAGACACTCAAGAAGGGATGTATTGTCATTACACTTGGGAAAAAATGCAGAATCCATTCCATGACCTGCAGAGCCCCACGTGAGTGATTCTCAACTGATGCATAGGTACTGTCCATTTTGATTGAATTGGTTCCATGTTCAGCCTAGAGGTTGATAGTTAAGTGTGCAAAAAAGATTGAGCAACACTGCCCTCCATAATAGAACTCTTGATTCTCTCTCTCTGATCTCATGATCTGCACACCCAAAATATTCCTTCCATCACTAGTCTACTCAGTATTAGACTATAAGCCAAGCTCAGTTTCACTTTAGGGCTTTGTATTTGCTGATTTTGCTTAGAATGTTCTGATATTGACCACTCCTTCCTTTTATCCTTCTTACCCCTAGTAGATAATAGCTACATGGTAGCCCCTTTGAATGTTCAAAGAGGCCATTTATAACCTATATTAAATCTAAGAAGATTTCCCATTTCCAAATACTTTAATCACTTCAAACACTATTTTATTTGCTTTATGGAATTAGTCACTATTGGAAATCCTCATTCATTCCTTTTCTTGTTTATTGGCTGACAACCCTCACTACAAATTAGAGAACGTTGTCCCTGTCATACTATTTACTGATGTATCCTTTGTGTCTAAAACCATACCTAGCACAAAGGAGTATTCACTCTTTGTGTTGAATAAATATTTGTCGAATGAATAAATGAATGAATGAGTGAGTGAGTAATTGAAATGTCAACAAAAGAGAGAATGCACTGGAAACTCTTTCTTGACCATGAATTATTGTTCACTAAATCCCAATGCCCGCTTTATATTATAGAATACATTTTACCTCCTTTCTACTTACAGTATTTTTCTTCCCTAGGCCTTTCTCTTAACTTTTTCAAGCAAAGGCAAAAACAAACTTTGGATCAAAGAATATGCAACACATGTGCCAATGACCAAAACAATTTTCTATCAGAAAATTCAATCAAGGCTTCTTTAATCAGGGCATAAATCTTTCAGACACACATCACAGACGATATGACATTAGATCATAACTGCTCTTATTTTCAAGCTATTCCCCCACATCCATTTTGCAATTACAACCTCTCAGTGATAGAGGAATAGCACTGAAGTAGCAGAGGGAAAGCAATACCCTGAAAAAGCAGTTTTAAACATGATGAACTTGGTACTTTTAGTTTATCTCAGTCTGCAATTTCAACTCTCATGGGACTCAATGAAATGGAATCAGGCAATGCCGATCAATAATCTGAAATTCTGTTATAGAGGGTCTAGTATAAAATAAACATTAAGAACCAGTGTCTGTCTCCTCCTTCTACCAGCAACACCCTCATATCTCCCATGCCCATGGAATTTTTTTTTTAAGATTTTATTTATTTATTTGAGAGAGAGAGAATGAGAGAGAGCAAGCACATGAGAGGGGGGAGGGTCAGAGGGAGAAGCAGACTCCCTGCTGAGCAGGGAGCCTGATGCGGGACTCAATCCTGGGACTCCAGGATCATGACCTGAGCCGAAGGCAGTCGCTTAACCAACTGAGCCACCCAGGCGCCCTGGAATTTTTTTTTAAGAGAGAGAGGGAGAGTGTGAGCAGGGGAGGGGGAGGGGCAGAAGGAGAGGGACAGAATCTCAAGCAGACTCCCTGCTGAGTGCAAAGTCTGAAGCGGGGCTCCATCTCATAACCCTGAGATCATGACCTGAGCCGAAATCAAGAGTCAGAAGTTTAACTGACTGAGCCACGTAGGCACCCCATCCATGGAATTCTTTAAATGGTGGTGAGAACTGTTTACATCTGTTTGCATTTTCTACTTTTCTCCAGTCCAGGGAGAACATTTAATGAGAAGAGACTGAGTTCATCCCAGCCAATTTTTTCAGCAATGTCATATAGTTGTCTTAAAGAGTGGCCATTAGGGAAATGACTGTATTTGGCAATAGACATATTCAAAACAATGGAAATCTGTAAAAAGAAAAACCTTATTAGTATTTTTTTTTTTTAGTACAGGTGAGTAAATCCTATTATTCAGGGAGATTTTAATGGAAGTATTTGGTTAGTTCATTTAAACTACTTGAAGTTTTAAAGACAGACAATTTCACTTTGTATTTTTTGAACTTGAAGAGTTGAAAATATGCAGTGATAAAAATGATTAAAGTTGAAGTAAGAGATATACAAAAGTGGTGTCATATTCCATAATCTACTGGTAAATTGGCTCAAAAGATCTCTTAATTGTTCCCAAGAGTGATGCATGAAGCTTTTCACAATGTAGCCAAACTATGGAACTGGAATATATGGCCAAAAATATAATATGTCCAACTCAGAGAGCATACATTGAGTTCTGGATGGGATACCAAAGCCATAGCAACTGTTCTTTACAGGAGTATCTTATATAACATAAGAACCTTTATAAAAGCATCGTTCTAAATGTAACAATAATAAAAATGATGTGTTTCTTTAGTTCTTTTGTACATATGATTTATTTTAACAAAATGAAACTCTATACATTCCATTCTGTAGATCACTTTGAAAGTTTTTTAAAATTTAAAATTTTAATTTTCATGATTTTTTTCAAATATCTGGAGACCCAAATACCCATCACCCAAACTTAGCAGATGTTGCCACCTTTCTATATTTTCTTAAATGGGTTCTCTCATTTTCAAGCAAATGTAAAGCCATAGATACTATTTAAACACCATAATCAGTAACTCTCCCCTGCTTCCATTATTTGGAAGTTAAAGGTATCAATCCCATAACTCATATCTATCCTCTTCTAGGTTTCTTAATTGCTCTTTCATGCTTTTATCTATTTATCTGCATGGACATTACTTGGGGTGAATTCTTTACTTACTAACTATATGTTTTTGAGCAAGTTAATCTCTTACACAAATCTTCCTCATTTGTAAAATATTGATAATAATAGTATACCTCATAGGGTTGTTAGGAAATTGATTCATTTATGAGGCACTATAAAAAGAACTTGGGGGCACCTGGGAGGCTCAGATGGTTAAGCGTCTGCCTTCGGCTCAGGTCATGATCCCAGGGTCCTGGGATCGAGTCCAGCATCGGGCTCTCTGCTCCTTGGGAGCCTGCTTCTCCCTCTGCCTCTCTCTGTCTCTCATGAATAAATAAATAAAATCTTTAAAAAAAAAAAATTGGTATAGCACATATAAATGTTTGATAAATTACTCATAATATGTTTCAATTCATTATGTCTTTCTTTGTCTCCAAATTAGAGTTTATCCCATCTGTTGTGATTTTCCTTATAATTTCAGTATTTTCTTCAATCTTTTTCACATCTATTTTATTTTTTCCTGTTTCACAAATTCTTACCCTTTTAAAATAGATGTTATCTTTTAATTTACTTGTTCATAGAATTGTTCAGCAGGTTCTACAAATTTCATTTCATCTGGAATAAATTCCTATTCAGATTTTTACCTGTTGGCTGCCTTTTTTGTTGACTATTTTATTTTGCTTTTACTTCTTTTTTTCTTTTTTCTTTTTTTTATTTTTCTTTTTTTTTTCTTGATTCCTTGCTCAGCTTCTCCTCAAATCATCTACCTCTCCACAAACCTATGTTAACAACCTTGTGTATCTTTTCTGTATTTCACTTAACACACATACATGCACACGCACATGCACGCACATGCACATGCACACACACACACATGACTGGAAGACATATTTTTATAAAATAACACATCTGTGTTTTGTAGAATACTTGGGGAGGATATTAATAGATCTATGAGGAAAGTATCCTGTAATCAAATAGTTTTGGGAAACACTAGATACAACAAAATTGAATAGGTTTCTCTGCTGCCAGACTTCATAGTGCATTTATCATAGAAATGTGAACAAACTGTGTATGCCTCCAAATCATTTGACAACAGAAAACTTTCTTAACAGGGAAATTCATATACTACTATTATGAGAACAGATTTTAGGAAACTCTGGCCTAACCCTTGCAAAAAGTATCATTTACTCTTTAACTATAAATTCAGCTTTCATCTATTTGGAGACCAGATGTATTCTAGATCAAGAGGCCAAGCAGCTGTTACTCTACTCCAGCTTATTTTGCATGCAGAACCTGGATTCTTATCCCTTTGCCTGGTAACCAAGCCCCTGCCTAAAACCTAAGGATCAGAAGCAAAGTATCTGTCTTGGTTTCCTGTCCTAGCCTTCGACCTAAATTGTCCTTCCAAGATCCAGGGTACTGACTCTAAACCCAAGCAGTCTACTTCGTGGTCCTCCTACTAATGAACTGTCTCCTCATTATGTGACCCAACTCACAAATTGCTATAATATCCAGATCTTCATTCTTAGTTTACCACTTATCAATACATAAATTCAGAAGAGAGTATAGATTACAGAAGAAAAATAAAGAATGTAAAAGAATCATAGAGAAAGTGAGTTTTGACTTGGGCATTTATCAAAGTCGGGATGCACAGGAGTTAAAAGGCTATTTCTTTTTAGCCATCTTTAGTTTTCCCCATACATTGTGTTAAATGAGTTAACATAAAATGAATTAAGTGAGTTAACATATAAGAGTATGTAGCATTATGCTAGTGCAGTATAGGCAATAAATGTTAATTCACATTCTGTTCTTCAAGTACGATCACATAGCCAGGAATTCTTCATTTATAATATGAAGAATGTCTAACAAGCATAGTGGGTATCACACTTTTATGGATCAGTTCATGTATCTTAAAACATAATTGCCACAAATTACTAGACAATAGTAAGCTATTTTCTGGTGTATATTATGATTAATAATATTCCTATATTATTAGGATATTTAGGTAACTTTAATAAGTTTGCACATAACTTCCTTAATGGGTAATGGGGAAAAATGGGTAATATATGAGAGGTAGGTAGAATTATTAGCATAGATACAAATGAAGAAACTCCAAATCAGAAAAGTTTAACAACTTGTCCAAAGTAATAAATTTAGTAAGTCAAGCAGCTGGGTCTCTAACTCTAAAGCTCATGCTGCTCCCACTACACCATATTGTTTTCTCACATTGTGGTTAATTTATTTTTTAAAATTTGTCCCTTTACGGGTAATTTGTTATTTTTGTCATTAATAGGCATCTTGCAAATTGTGTCAATATTTTCTCTGCTTTTTAAAGTTGCTAAATGTATATTCATCATCAAGGCTGCTCTTTTTGTAAGTAAGCAGTTCCACAAATATACTCTAGTAATTATATAGTTAGTGGTAATAGCAGTAGTAGTTACAGAGTGTTATGTAAGCATGTGCCTTCTGCATGGTTTGAAATATAGATTATGGTATATTCATAATTTTTTTCTTGGTACATAAGTAAACTGAATTTATCATTATAATGACACCTTCATCATTGTGTATCATCTTATATAAATAAAATGTTCTTTAAAAAACATAATTGTATTTAGCAGTAACTTAATATACCCCCAAATAGCATGAAAACTATAATGGTCAGGTGTTCCAGCTCTTATGGATCCTATTTTATTTATTATTACTTATTGTCATAGGTACCTTATATGCTTATACTATTTAATAAATACAAAAATCCTATGAAGTTCACCAGGGTCACAGAGCTAGTACATGAAAGTGACTGGATTCAAACCCTGGCAGTTGATAAAAGAGCCCTTATTTTACTCCGTATGCTACACTTCTTCCATATCAACTCTCACTGAGTAGGGGATGTATATTCAATATGAGGTTGCTTATAATTAAAATAAATGGAGGGGCACCTGGGTGGCTCAGTCAGTTAAGAATCTGATCTTGGTTTCAGCTTAGGTCATGATCTCTGGAGTCATGAGACCAACCCCCATGTCGTGGGCTCCGCATTCAGTGGGGAGTCTGCTTGAAGATTCTCTCCCTCTGCCCCTCCTCCCAGTTGTGCTCTCTCTCTCTCTCTCTCTCTCTCTCAAATAAATAAATCTTAAAAAAATAAATTGAGGGGCGCCTGGGTGGCTCAGTCGTTAAGCGTCTGCCTTCGGCTCAGGTCGTGATCCCAGCGTCCTGGGATCGAGCCCCGCATCGGGCTCCCTGCTTGGCGGGAAGCCTGCTTCTCCCTCTCCTGCTCCGCCTGCTTGTGTTCCCTCTCTCGCTGTGTCTCTCTCTGTCAAATAAATAAATAAAATCTTAAAAAAAAATAAAATAAATTGAAAACCAAAATTAAGAGGAAAGTTGTATCATATTATAGTCAGGTAGACGATGCTTCTCATCTCATGTTGTCTCCAATCTCTACAAGAGTGACTAAATCAGATACCTATACAATTCTTTTTTCAAGAAAATGTCAATTCTGATTATATTTTAAGTTTGGCATTTCGTATGGCCAACATTTTTTGGAGAATTTCCTCTTTAAGCAGAGGAGAGATGGAGATGCTAGAAAATTATCTAAGCAGAAGGCAAACACTTTAAATGTATTGCAGAAATTAGAGTCAGTAAATACTTGAGAGTAATTGTCCAAAAAGGGAGAAATAGTGACAAATGCAATAAATTCCAAGAAATGAAGTCTGGTCAGATACAAAATCTGTTCCTCTGCCAAGAGTAGAATATTTCTGAGCATTGAACATGAGATTCATGACTACAAGGAATCAAGAATACAGTTGACCCTCGAACAATGCATGGGTTAGCGGCTTTGATCCTCTGCATAGTTGAAAACCTGCTTATAACTGTTAACTCCTTAAAAACATAACTACTAACAGCCTACTGTTGACCAGAAGCCTTACTGATAATACAGTCAACACATATTTTGTTTGCTTTATGTGTTATATACTGTATTCTTAGAATAATGCATTTTTCTGCATTTTTTCAGTATTTCTAGGACACACAGATCATCTGACAGTTTTTTCAAATCATTACAAATGTCCCAAAATTATTCCAATATAATTATCGAAAAGAAATCCATATGTAAGTGCACCTGCCAGATCAAACCCATGTTGTTCAAAGGTCAACAGTACTAAAAAAGATAAATAACAGTCAATGGTAGAGAAAATAAATAATATTTCAGTGGCAAATCATTTACACACAAAAAAATCAATACAAGTTTTGTCACAGATGGTGAGTGAACAGTGACTACTGATACAACCAAAGGATGAAGCATTAAGTTTTTGTCATTGTTGTTTAAAAGTCTGGGGATGAAGCAAGAAGGAAAATGGAATGTTAAAGGCTTGAACTCTGCATAGTGGTAGGAGTCTTATATTCCGCAAGATTGTTACTCCCACATGATTATATCTACATATAAACCTAGCTGAGCTGTCTTCAAAATGATCAATAAATCTGACAGAGATGCATTTGCCAATTATTCCCAGTCAATGCAAGGAAGAATGTGTTAGAGCACAGCAAGCAATCAAAATTCTCTTCTCTCCTGAATACCACAAGTACCTCCAGTTTTTCAAAACAATTCTTAATTTGTTCTCATTCTCAAATGAGAGTCTTTCATTTTGTTATTTAGTGATAAAAATTGAATATATGCTAAAACAATGGAAGTTTAAAACTAACAGTTACCTAAGAAATAATCTGGAGTCTAAATTCTAGACTAACATCCTCGTGAGGAAATCAAAATCCTTTTAGGCTGTGACTAATTGAAGCTCATGAAGTCAGTTACTTACTAGGTCCTCAGTCTGTAGTCAGATTCTTGTATAATATTAGAAGTTAACTTATTCAATTATCTGGAGCTAATCTCTCTCCCTCCTTTCCTTCCTTACTTTCTTCCTGCTTCCCTCCCTTTTTCCCTCCCTTCCTTCTTCTCTACCTTTTTCTATTCTCTACACCTCTCTCCCACCCTCAACGTAGAAATTAAGGGAAATAACTATGCAATGAAATGGAGGGAAAATAATTTTTCCAGTGCTTTTAAAAAATCTTTGTATGTATTCAAGTGTACCGTAATCCAAGTTCTATTGACATCTCTTGAACTATGCTCATATTAAAATAATATAGACCCCAAACATAATCAAGACATGATAATAGTTATTTAAAATTATGGAGATTCATATTTACTTCTACATTTAACCATCAGATAGTTTAGTTTTCTTTAAAGTATGTCTGTGGTCTTCACCATGTATGTAAAATTTATATTAAAAATGAAAAAAGGTAATGGAACAATGTTATAGAAAATAAGATGAATTAAAACAATTAGTGAAGTTTGAATAGATCTTCTTACACAGTGATTTAAAACAGCATTGGCTTAAACCTGAGGCAGAAAAAGTAGAATCTGAATATAGCCTCTTTAGATGGGTCTCACCTTGGTGGTTAGTTAAGGTTTTACACATGTAATTTGGAGAGGTTCGGTGGTTTATGCTTATAAATTGAAAATCAGTAAACCTTCAGCCCCACAGGTTTATTTCTTTTTGCTCAGCATAGCAATAATGGGAATCCCCAGGAAGTATTTGACTTGAACCTTTTGACCTATCTTGAACTCTAGTTCAGTGTTCACTATGAATATCACTTGATCACTTTTTCTCTTTTGCTTCACTTAGCAGCCAATACACTCTAAGATAAATTTGAGGAAAAGCCATTTTTATGTCATAAATTCCTTTGACTTTAATTATACAATATCTTGGAAAACTTTCACATTTCTTTTCTCCATTTACTTTCCCCAAATATTCACTCTGTCGTTTATGTTAACCAGGTATTTAGAAAGGCTCCATTATACTTACATGTCCTGCTTATATTTTAGAAAGAGTGAGACATATTTGTGTCCATTTGTTGTATACCAAGACATGGAAAATGAATAGTATTTTGCTCGTTGGGGTTTGGCAGTGTTGTGTGAATTATAACATAAAAGCATTTTCATTTGCTTAATCTTTCTCTTCCTTTCCAATGCCCAGTACATTCAAACAAAACAAAACAAAACAAAAATCCAAATAAACAGAAAATGTCTTGTTGAGATAATAGCAGAGTGACCTCATTTTTATTGTTACCTTCAGATTCAGCTATGTCATTTTTTCCTATATGAAAGCAGACTGGATTTCTTGGCTTTTCCATTGCCCAATTTTTACAGATGTTTTTTGCCTCATTTTGAACTCAGCTTGAGAAAACAATGGTTTTCTAAGATTTTCTTTTTTCTTGAACCCATGATAAAAATGAGTCAAACACATCTGGAATAGTGATGCTGTTTACAGAAATAAAGGTAATCAAGAGAGTTTTAGATTTTTTTTTTCATCTAGTAAATGTTAATAAGAAACACACATTTTTCTTCTTATGGTTACAACATCACTAATTCATTGTACAGACTGTGACCTGAGCATGGTCAGTATGTTACTTTAATATCAGTAACCACCACAAAGCAGTTTGGCCAAATTATTAGGACACTAAGACACAAGTCAAAGTTTTTTTAATATAAAACCAGTGTTCTTACTCTGTCCTATGAAGTTTGATAATCCAACTGCAACTTGTTTCTTGTTACTGCTAATCAGTCCTTTTATTTATCTCCTGCTGGCTTCTCAGTATGTACCCAACCTAAGTTGTTTCAGACTTTTTCTCTTCTCTTCTAGGATCTAATATCTACTTGCTCTTCTCAATATGTGGTCCCACTACTATCTGCCTGGAAAGGCTGAATTCATGAGCTTCAGCTTTTATGTTTGTCCCAATTCAATGTTTTGTTTGCACCCATCGTTTGTCTCTCTTTCAAGCCTCAGAAAAATCCTCATCTGTTTTTGTTGTCTAAAGCTAAACCTTCCTTTCTGAGCTCAGATTCCATCATGTCCCAACTCCAGAGACACTTTGCTACCATTTGTAATTCCTCTGGCTTTGAGCTGAAGACTGATGTCTTTTAATTGGATCTCTTTTCTCAACTTCATATACACACTCACTCTCCCTGATGTTCTTACTCTCTTATCTGTGTGGCATGTGAACTGTCTGTAGGACACCTTTCCTTTAAAACTAGTTGACAGGGGCACCTGGGTGGCTCAGTCGTTGGGCGTCTGCCTTCGGCTCAGGTCATGATTCCAGGCCCTGGGATCGAGCCCCGCATTGGGCTCCCTGCTCTGCGGGAAGTCTGCTTCTCCCTCTCCCACTCCCCCTGCTTGTGTTCCCTCTCTCGCTGTGTCTCTCTCTCTGTCAAATAAATAAATAAAATCTTAAAAAAAAAAAAAACTAGTTGACAAGGGCTCTCTCCTTTATCAATAACTTGACTTCCTTGGTTGCCCATATTTTTTCTAAGAACTACATATGGGTCCTCTTGTCTCTTTTCGTAAAATATTCCCTAAATATCCAATATATTCTGATCCCCAAATCGGTGTTGCCCAAATCTAAATGTCTAATCTGTAGTCACTCAAGCTCCAGTTCATATCCCCATAATCCCTCAGATATTTCAATTTTCTGTGATTTCTAAATCAATATACACACAGTTCCATCATGTAAAATACCTAGTTTAGTAATTATAGTAGTAAATAGGCAATTTATTTTTTATTTGGTATTAACCCTATATTTTAACATGTTATGGGTAGGTGAGCCTTGGTTTCTTCTAGGTTTTGAACTTCCAGGTTTTCTGTCCATATCATTACCTTTAAAAGATGACAGAGTTTTCTATTTATATTCGTACACTTACTCTGAAAGTAATAAAATAGTGTTGGACATAATGAGGGTTCAGATCCCTCTTACCCTATAATTCTATGATTCTGTGTTTCTCAGCACTGTGTACTTAGCTATGAATTTAAATGAAAATCAGATTCATGTGAAAGAAAAAAAGGGCAGGTTTTTCCAAGATTCTTAACTCAGAGTTATAGATTTTTCATAACGTATAAAAACATGTAAGTGCATTCTGACAGGTTAATATACATGGCAGTCATATCATTTTTTGAGACACTACACTAATCTGAAAAATAGTTTGAAAATAAAAAGATGCACATACAAGTTTAACCATAATAAAACTTTTCATTGATTATTTCTAATCTACTATTGTTAGCTCTATTTTTATATAATTTCATTATGTACATTTATTTACTATAAACTACTTCCTTTCAGTAAGATGATGCATTAGTTCTATTTTGACCCCAAAGTTCATTACCTTTCAGTGCTTTTTTACATTGGGTACTTCCTCATATTCTTGATAATTTTATTTAAGAGTTTTCATAAGAAGTACACTTGGTCCCAGAGTCAATGGAGCCAAAGAATATGGACAAGGAAATTTTCACCATGCAGGATACAGAGCCTTACCACTATCACTTATGTACCCTAAATCTTTTGTGCCCATCCTGCTAATGAAGGACCTCAAGGGTCAGCAGGCATTTCAAAACATGTTATTCCACATAAGTTCACATATATTTTTATAGTATTAATTTCTTCATTGCTGTATCCCACAAAATGCACAAATCAATTGTGGTAATATAGAGATGCAGAATCTCTTTTTACAAAAAGATTTTCTTATAAAGGTAGACTTAGACACTGAAGTGTATCTTAACTTTTATCAGTTACTGCCTAATCTAATTCTTGTCTTCTCAGCAGGCTTGAATGTGGAATACTTTTTTAAACTTTAATCTTAGATCATTATATCTAGAATAACATTTAAATGGAATTTGGTATTCAAACAGAGGTATAGTTTTTTCATCTCAGTGGGCAAACTGCCCTCATCGTCCACTTTTATCACTTTTCTCTCTTCCTCCCAGAACTGAATCTTCATTGTTTGCAATTCCATTGTATTTCATAGTCTATACTTCACAATTTAGGAATAAAAAAATGTGGCTTTACAATGATGATAGTTATTTCATACCTAGTCATGTTTCTCAACAGAACTAATAATCTACTTTAGGATGGAATTTATCTTTTATGTCCTTATAAGAACAAGAACATGGTTGAGCTTGCATAATATATTTAAGCATGTATGAAGTGTCAACAATAACAGGTCACTCAACAAATTATGTGCAAGTAGCCACTTGTATTCCACAAATGTCAAATGCCGGGCAAATTTCACTGGTATATGCCACAATGTTTCAACCAAAAGAAGAGCAGAAGTTTGGAGCCTATAAAACATGACCTTCATTTGGCAACAAATGAGGATTTTGTGTTCACGTGAATTGTATTGAGCCCAAAGAAAAGAAATAGGTATCTTGGCTTATGAAGAAGTATAAACATTTAGTCTCCTTGTTTTGAATGGACACAGGTCTTTCCTTTCATGTCTATATGGGTTTAAGACCTTGGCATTATTCCATTCTCTGTCCCTGTACCTGTCCAAACTCAGGGGTATGCTAAACTAGGGAGATTCACTTAGGTCAGTATGGGAGGGGTGATGGGAACACATCTGCTGAATGGAAGTAAAACAGAAATGGACCAGATGGCAGGAGTATTGAGGGTGAAGAGCAGAAAGGAAAATTCCCCAAAGATCTACCAATGGTATTACTACATCTGCTGAGGAAAAGTTGACTAAAAAGGGAGCCAGCATGGTCTCCAGACATCTGAATGAGCTGACTCAGTCAGGGGTTACTCTGCAGGGGTAGAATTAGAGTTGTTTAGGTACAGGGAAGGAATGGAACAGAAAGAAATGGACATTTTGCCTGATTTCTTTTGTAAGAACATTTCTCCATCTTTGAAAACTACAATTATTTACCAGCAGTTAATATGCTTCTGATTCCAATCAACATTATAAACTCTGTAAAAAGTAATTTTCTTTAAAAAGGCCCACTGCTACCATCACAACCAATGTAAGCTTTTGCCTTCATTAAAGCTGTCTACAGCAAAATTTCCTACAATTTATAACAGGGAAAGAAAATAGCTTACTTAGTTTCCCACAGTCTGCAAAAATGAAACAGAAACAGAGATTCTGAAGATATTTAAAGATTAAAACAAAGATATTAAAAGATTATTGGTTTTGCATTGTTTACTTGATATAAAATTGACAGGAAACAAACTCTTTTTTTTTATTATGTTATGTTAATCACCATACATCATTAGTTTTTGATGTAGTGTTCCATGATTCATTGTTTGCGTATAACACCCAGTGTTCCATTCAGTACGTGCCCTCTTTAATACCCATCACCAGGCTAACCCATCCCCCCACCCCCTTCCCCTCTAGAACCCTCAGTTTGTTTCTCAGAGTCCACAGTCTCTCATGATTCATCTCCCCCTCCGATTTCCCCCCTTCATTTTTCCCTTCCTGCTATCTTCTTCTTCTTCTTTTTTAACATATAATGTATTATTTGTTTCGGAGGTACAGGTTTGTGATTCAAAAGTCTTACACAATTCACAGCACTCACCATAGCACATACCCTCCCCAATGTCTATCATCCAGTCACCCCATCCCTCCCACCCCCCACCACTCCAGTAACCCTCAGTTTGTTTCCTGAGATTAAGAATTACTCATATCAGTGAGATCCTATGCTACATGTCTTTCTCTGATTGACTTATTTCGCTCAGCATAATACCCTCCAGTTCCATCCACGTCGTTGCAAATGGCAAGATTTCAGTTTTTTGTTGATGGCTGCATAATATTCCATTGTATATATATACCACATCTTCTTTATCCATTCATCTGTTGATGGACATCTTGGCTCTTTCCATAGTTTGGCTATTGTGGACATTGCTGCTATAAACATCGGGTGCACATACCTCTTCAGATCCCTACATTTGTATCTTTGGGGTAAATACCCAGTAATGCAATTTGCTGGGTCATATGGTAGCTCTATTTTCAACTATTTGAGGAATCTCCATACTGTTTTCCAGAGTGGCTGCACCAGCTTGCATTCCCACCAACAGTGGAGGAGGGTTCCCCTTTCTCCGCATCCCCACCAACATCTGTCATTTCCTGACTTGTTAATTTTAGCCATTCTGACTGGTGTGAGGTGGTATCTCATTGAGGTTTTGTTTTGGATTTCCCTGATGCCAAGCGATGTTGAGCATTTTCATGTGTCTGTTGGCCATTTGGGTGTCTTCTTTGGAAAAATGTCTGTTCATGTCTTCTGTCCATTTCTTGATTGGATCATTTGTTCTTTGGGTGTTGAGTTTGATAAGTTCTTTATAGATTTTGTATACTAGCCCTTTATCTGATATGTCATTTGCAAATATCTTCTCCCATTCTGTCAGTTGTCGAGACCTGGCGGGCCAGAAAGGACTGGCATGATACATTCAGAATACTAAATGAGAAAAATATGAAGCCAAGAATACTATATCCAGCTAGGCTGTCACTGAAAATAGAAGGAGAGATAAAAAGCTTCCAGGACAAACAAAAACTAAAGGAATTGGCAAACACAAAACCAGCCCTACAAGAAATCTTGAAAGGGGTCCTCTAAGCAAAGAGAGAGCCTAAAAGCAACATAGACCAGAAAGGAACACAGACAATATACAGTAACAGTCAGTCACCTTACAGGCAATACAATGGCACTAAATTCATATCTTTCAATAGTTACCCTGAATGAAAATGGGCTAAATGCCCCAATCAAAAGACACAGGCTATCAGATTGGATAAAAAAACAAGACCCATCAATATGCTGTCTGCAAGAGACTCATTTTAGACCCAAAGACACCCCCAGATTGAAAGTGAGGAGATGGAAAACCATTTACCATGCTAATGGACACCAAAAGAAAGCTGGGGTGGCAATCTTATATCAGACAAATTAGATTTTAAACCAAAGACTATAATAAGAGATGAGGAAGGACACTATATCATACTTAAAGGGTCTATCCAACAAGAAGATCTAACAATTGTAAATATCTATGCCCCTAACATGGGAGCAGCAATTATATAAGCCCATTAATGACAAAAGCAAAGAAACACATCAACAACAATACAATAATAGTGGAGGACTTTAACACCCCCCTCACTGAAATGGACAGATCATCTAAGCAAAAGATCAACAAGGAAATAAAGACTTTAAATGATACACTGGACCAAATGGACTTCACAGATATATTCAGAACATTCCATCCCAAAGCAACAGAATACACATCCTTCTCTAGTGCCCATGGAACATTCTCCAGAATAGATCACATCCTTGGTCACAAATCAGGTCTCAACCGGTACCAAAAGATTGGGATCATTCCCTGCATATTTTCAGACCACAGTGCTTTGAAACTAGAACTCAATCACAAGAGGTAAGTCAGAAAGAACTCAAATACATGGAGGCTAAAGAGCATCCTACTAAAGAATGAATGGGTCAACCAGGAAATTAAAGCAGAATCAAAAAAATTCATGGAAACAAATAAAAATGAAAACACAACTATTCAAAATCTTTGGGATGCAGCAAAGGCTGTCATAAGAGGAAAGTATATAGCAATACAAGCCTTTCTCAAGAAACAAGAAAGGTCTCAAATACACAACCTAACCCTACACCTCAAGGAGCTGGAGAAAGAACAGCAAATAAAACCTAAACCCAGCAGGAGAAGAGAAATAATAAAGATCAGAGCCGAAATCAATGAAATAGAAACCAAAAGAACAGTAGAACAGATCAACGAAACTAGGAGCTGGTTCTTTGAAAGAATTAACAAGATTGATGAACATGCATTTTTATATGTGTATGTATGTAGGAAGGAATACAGTTGCCAGGAAAAAAGGAAGCCAAAGCAATAGTCTTATTGCTCACTCATCCCTAGAATTTGGATTATAAAAACTTAGAGGCTTCCAATCAGGATAGCTTTGATACTTAGGAAGTATTATTTCAGTGTTCTGCCTCTTTCACTCTGAATACAGGTTGTATTTCCCAAGGTTAATCTGTGATGTAACATCAAAAATTCATGTATGTATTAGTCCAGTGAATATTTATTATCATAATCATAGCCATGTCGTAAATGATACATGCAATAAAAATAAAAGATTCTAAGCTAGCTAAATACAAAGATTTAGATTTATCAAATGGAAAACCAGAGTTCATAATAATTTGTTATAAAATATAATTGATAGAATAAAACTATTAGTTTAAGATCCAGTAGCAGAAATATGTAAATAGGAAAGAACAATTTTTGGCAAAGCAGTTTGGATAAATACTTGGCCAGATAAATAGCTTGGCCAGATAGGCTAGATTTAAGGCAAAGAGACAGTAATAGCTTATGTGTTCTACATAATAAAAAATGAGGAGTTTTGAGTTTCCCAAGTCAGTCCTTCAGAAAGAAGTGAGGGAGCCAGAGAAAGAGGAAAGGAGAAAGAGAAGGGGATGAGAAGACCTATTCCCTACTTGGAATACAGCTACTGAGAAATTCCTGAAGATGGAAATGGTTAAGGGACTTTTTAATTAGGAAATCTATTTTTTCAATTTTAAGTTATCTTCATAGTAATGCAACCCTTCCCTGACCCTACCTTATTACTCTAAACAAGTGGTTCTCAAAGTATGATCTGACCAGCAGCCTAAGCATTATGCAGGACCTTGTTACAAAAGCAATTCTCAGGAGCCATTCTTAGGAGACCTAGTGAATCAGAAACTCTGGGAAAAAAGTTTAAAAAAAAACAAAGAAACAACTGGGTTCAAGCTCTCCAGAGGATTGTAATGTGTGCTAAAGTTTGAGAACTTCTGACCTACATATAGCAGAAGTCTGCTGTTTCTTCAGTGTTGTTGAAGTGGTACTTCAGAAAATAAAGAAACTGGGTCATAGTCCAGCAGAGATGTTATGAGCAAGAAGTGAGATGCAAAGTGAAGAGAAAAGAATTCATTCATCCTGGATCAGGAAGTGAGCCAACAGCAATAAGGTGTTCAATTCAATGAATACTTGTCACTCCCAAGAAATTCCAAAGATATTGTGAGAGACACTAAGTTTAACAGATTCTGTGGCATAGGGATTTGAGACAAGTTTATAAATATTAAATGATGAAGTGACTAATCATAAGTACATAGTATGAAGATTTGGGGAATATACATAATATCTGATAGACATTCAGGAAATTCCCTATTTGGAGAACTATTTAGATTATTCATAAATAAAAAATAATTATCACTTTCTTTATGGTTTCATTAAAAAAAACACCTGGGGCGCCTGGGTGGCTCAGTCGTTGAGCGTCTGCCTTCGGCTCAGGTCATGATCCCAGGGTCCTGGGATTGAGCCCCGCATTGGGTTCCCCGCTCTTGGGGAAGCCTGCCTCTCCCTCTCCCACACCCCCGCTTGTGTTCCTGCTCTCGCTAACTTTCTGTCAAATAAATAAATAAAATCTTAAAAAAAAAACAAAAACAAAAATAAAAAAAACCCACCTAACTCACTGGAAAACAATTTTGTACAGGAAGAGTTTTTGAACTTAGGCATATTTCTGAGAGTAGAAGTAATTCACACATGGGTAGATGGCCTCTTGTGCTTAGTTTAATACAATTTAATAGTTACGGAATTTTAGTTTTTTAAAAAATGTATTGACAATGATGTGTTTTAAAACAGCTTAAAATGGTTGTTACAATTTGGGGGGTGTACAAATCCCATTTTAGTTATGTGAATTAAAAAATATTCTCTTAATGCTTAAGCCATTCCAGTTGCATCTTCAATATTTGAGAATAAAAGAAACATAACTGATAGGCGAGTAAGGAAAGAGCAGCACAACCACTGACAGGTTGACTAGGAAAACATCTCATATTGGGCTCCAAGAAATGTGGGAAGAAAGTTTTTTTTTTCACTCAAAATAGGTTGTGTGAATAGGCTACAGAGTTTGAACACCAGTTTCTGTGTTTGCTCATTAGGGATTGCTGAATACACTGGGCACATTTGTATGCCTATTGTTGGGCTAACTGGAAATATCAGCGGTCCAGCTCTGTAATATCTAGAAATAAAAATCAGTAAATTATCCTAAGTTACTTCAAGCCAGATCAATAGTTGTTGCTTTATACTTTATTGTCAAAAACTTAAGAGCCACAGTTGTTGAAAAGGGAATCCTAGTATTGGTAACTACTGTGAAGCTGTCTGTGTCTCCACCCATTTCTGGGGTTAGCTGGCTTTAGCCCCAGTTGTCAACAACATAATAATTATTTCCTTAACTCATCCTTTTTTGGCTGCTTTCCCTTCTGTATCTCACTTTCCTACTTCCCTAAAATTGCTCCTGGGATCACCTCAAAAATGAACTTCTTACTCTCAAATCCTTGCCTCTGGATCTGATTCTGTTACTAATGTGGGTAACTAAAATAAATGACTATATATGAAATCAGAAAAATAGGAGACACAACAAAAGTTTAAGGTAAGAAGAACCTGAGAACAACATAAGCTGAAAAGTTCAGAACTAGTCCACGCAAAGATAAGGTATGTCTTTTAAATGAAAATATGTACTTAGAAGAGCTTCAGTCAACAGGCACCCAAATATACAGCCACCCACATTTTAATAAACAAATTATTTTCCAATCTTGAGGGTCAGTATGATTGCATTTTTCTCCCTACCCAACAAAGCTTATTTGGATATTCTGCAACTTAGTCTCTGTAGATAATGAGCAGATACTCAAAGAAATTGACAGGCAGCTTGTATCTTTGCAAAACCATCCAATAATATTTTCTGTAGTGGAACACTATAGTTTTTCCAGTAGACAATAGAAAAGAGTTACAATAAATAGGAAAACTTTGCTATCAGAAATCTGGAAAGAAACGGTCAAGAAACTTCACCCTGAAGTTTAATAGTTTGTGAACCATAACTTGTTTCCAGTAACTAGTTCTGTTGGTAATTATCTGCTATAGGACCAAAGAGAACAGGGCCTTCTGAATTCCCAATTTTGAAGAAGTTATAAAGAAAATCCCAGAGGAGTAAAAAAGCCTACAAATATCTATGCTTGAAATAAGCAGAGATTTGAATACCTGTTCTCAGGAATAGTAGGTTAAATCCTAGACGAGAAACATTCACTATGGGATAATAATAGAGCTAGCAACAGGCAGAAAAAGAAATGCATCAGACATAAACATATTACCCACAGGAAAAGATCATCTTTATTGGGCAACTGGACATTAACTAGTACAATGCTTTCCTACCCTACCCCCAACCCTTTAATATTTTAATTTAATTTCAAAAAAAGGACCAATGCCACATCTTAAGCCCACTGGAAAAAAATAAACATAGTAATAAAATCTAATTTCAATAGCCAGTGACCATTATACTTTCCACTTTGTAACCCCATTATATCCATCTTTTTTTTTTTTTACTCTCTGCTCTCTCTTCAAGTTGGCACATTGATTTGAAATTCAATGAAAATCTCATTAAAAATATTTTTGGAGGCAATTCAGATAGCAAGAAGGAGAGAATGACCTGTGGGTGGTCTAGAATGCACTGGATATAATGCTGATGAGGACTCACTCTTTCTGAACACAGCTGCTCCTGATCTGTAGTTTATGTACATCATTATTCCTGGGACTTGGCTGACACATCTATCTCCTGAAAGAAAAGGGAAAATCTTAAGCTCCCAAAGTCTACATGACCATTTCTTGCAGTGATCAGCAATAAACGCCCAAGACTTGCCATAGTAATTGGCCCCGACCCTGGGATGATACAGGCAAGGTTCCAAGTTGAAACCCTGCCTCCTTACAGTGACTACATTGAAAACACAAGTATATGTCTAATAGGTTTGTTGGATCAGCCTGATTCCATAGCATACAATCTATGTACACATGATAAAAAAGATGAAAGAACCTCAATTCTAAGTTAGAAATAAATACACAGGAGACATATTTCACCTAATTCATATAGGCTTTGTCGGAAAGTAAAAGGTAACAATTTCTCTTTTTCACTCTTATAAATTATATTGTAGAATTACTATAAACTCATGTAAAACACACACACACACACACACACACACACATCCCTGGAAGATTTTAATCCAAAGCTAAATCCTTTTAGAGGAAGGAGAAGAGGTTATATTGAAGTGCAGAAAAAACAGTTTTGAATTTGTTTAAAAGAAATTATGGGACAATAACAAGGTATTATAAATTCGCTCTCTTTTAATGGACATGAGACATAAGAAGGTAAAGGTGATATAATGCAATTCTTCATGATTGAATTTATACTCTTCAGGATTGACAATTCATGCTCAGGGAGTGTGCATTATTTTTTATTCAAAAATGATTAGAATTTTTCTCCCATTTTAAAAGTGGAGAAAATGAGTTGCAAAAGGTGGTGTTGCCAGATCATTATCTTTCAGGAAAGAACTCAGAATAAAACTCTTGACCCAATTGTGGTACAAGGTTTTATAAATTTGGAGGTTTTTGAATTTGTAATTCTAATGTTGGGATGAGAAATTGATTTATCATTTTCAGACTAATTATCTGGCAAAAATAAGATATATTCAGATAAATTCAGGAGATAGTGAAAACTAACTTTAAGAAAGCACATCTTAAGATGTTTAGAGCATACTTAGTTCAAGAAATCTCTAGATTCACTAGGAATTAGAACCTTAGTTATATAATTAATTCTACCACTCCTCTCTAATATGCTATCACACAGTGCTCTTTCCATTTATCATGCAAATTTTCTCAAAAATAATGGATGTAAGAGCCATATGGCGAACATTAGTTTTAGGAGGTCACCATCTTTTGATTTAGTTCATGATGCCATTGGTAGAGCTCTATGTGTAAATATTTTCACAAAATGTATCTTGTTTAACTTATATGCTTCGTTTTAATACATTTTGTTTCCTCTTCGATATGATCATCAAGGTGCTCAGAAATGTTTTTTTTTTTCAAGATTTTATTTATTTGACAGAGAGAGAGCACAAGTAGGTAGAGAGGAAGGCAGAGAGAGAGAGAGAGAAGCAGACTCTTTGCTGAGCAGGGAGCCTGATGCGGGACTCGATCCCAGGACCCTGGGATCATGACCTGAGCCAAAGGCAGCCTCTTAACCAACTGAGCCACCTAGGTGCCCCTCAGAAATGTTTTTAATCATTTATAGTTTCAGCTTTCTATCTTTCCTTTGCATACTTTTCCTCCCCTATCCCACCACAACTAAGATATTTTCTATCTTCCCTGTTTAGTGGTGTTCTTAGTTCTTAATATTTTAATATAAAGTACCTTATATCATCTTGAAACAAATATGTACTCTATTTGCTACTGATACAGTCATTGATTATCTCCTAGTTTTCATATATTGGACATATATTCATACCTTATCTTGTTATTTCTATAGCATTTCTTTTTCTTATTCTGTAGTTATTCCCTCCCCTAATTTTTCTTTTAATTGTCTAGAATCTGACCTCCAGTCTCCTTAAACAACCATTTTTTCTACTTACTTTACATACTGGTATTTCCAAGTATTCTGACGTTAGCTGTTATTCTTTCTTACTTCATAGGTGTAGGTAATATCATAATATCATACCTATGCTGTTGGTATCTATTCTCCCACTTTATAAATGAAGAAACCGACACAAAGAAATTAACAAAATTGTTCAAGGATATATATTTGATAAGAATCAGAGCTTTAATTTTAACGATGTTTATATTCTACCATTTCACGTATGTCTCTAGGATGGGTTGCCATAACAAAAGCCACATTAGCTCTGTGACTTGGATGATATCTGTTTCTTGTTTTTGTTACATGTTCTACTTTAGTAGAAAACCTCTACTTTCCTGTGTCGTGGATCCCAATTAACAGAGGCTCTACCATCTGGAAGGTTGCTTCCAGATTTGATGGTTTTAGAGGTAGGAAGAGGAGAATTGGAGAGTTGAATACTGTAATTAAACACTTAATGGAGATATGAAACACATCACTTTTGCTCACATGGCCAAAGAAAATCACATGACAATGATTCCAGTGGATGAAACGTTAGGAGAGCCAGGTAATTGTGGAAATAATGCTGACCACAATTTCCCCATGAGGTAGGCTACTCCTTGTGTATATTATAATTGTAGTGGAGTCTTTCAGTTTTAGGGTACCAATTCCAT
The DNA here is from genome assembly GCF_002201575.2 of Neomonachus schauinslandi. Lineage (NCBI taxonomy): Eukaryota > Metazoa > Chordata > Mammalia > Carnivora > Phocidae > Neomonachus > Neomonachus schauinslandi. Next base: position 97,352,410 of record NC_058409.1, on the reverse strand, counting down.
TACTTCCTTTTCAACAGCACCATAATTATTAGTGGGGGAGAACTTCCTCTCCCCCATTTTGTGTGCTCCTCAAGGGTGGATGCAAAAGTGGACAGTTCCTTCCTATCACTCTAGCACAGCAAGCAGTCAGACACAGAACCTAAGGGAGTCAGTCAATTAGATGATGTGCTACTGAACTTGAAGCCTGTGACTTGATAGGAAAACAGGAAGAAGAATGAAACAATTCTGACAGAGCAAGCTGACCCAACCACTGCTATTAGAATGATCACTGTTCCATGGGGACCTCTAGAAATCTCTTATTTTATGTTTCTAAGCCTGTTCCACACATTTATACTGTGAACTTCCTTATAGCCTTTTGATAAATTTTTTTTTTTGCATAAGGGGACAGAGTTAAAATCTGTTGCTTACAACCAGAGAACCCAAACTCATACATACTACTTACTAATATTCTGAAGATATGCTGAGGGTATTTAGGAGATCCAAATGTGAAGTTATAGATGTATGTGTTAATATATAAAATTTATAGAATAAGATTCAGGAATAAACTAATAGTGGTGTTGATATTTACATAACTTTACAACATAACACAGTAAAAGGTGTCAAGAAACCATAAGAAAGCCAGTGAGATCCTGCTAAAGAAGTATGAAGACTCCTTTGCTACAAGATCCTCCAACTCAGATTGCTTAGCACCTAGGTTAGAATCAGTTTAGTGATAATAGGATAAGCACTTCACTAATGTGATTCTGAATGAGCAATTTTCATATTAATGGCTTTCTCACTGTATTAATGAAAACACAATTTGCCACTATAATGGGAACATCACTTAAATTAGATCAAAATTGCTAACATGAACAAGGCTGTTAATAAAGCAAAGCTATTGTATGTGCTAATGGTTCTCCTATTGTATTAAGAATGTTCTTATATTCCAAAATTTGTATTACATTAGAAAAAACTGTGCCATTTTATTGACTGCTTGGTAATGTCTCTTACTGTATATACAAGCCATTGCCATCACATTAACTTTGTATAGATATGCCAGGAGCTGAGTAGAAGTCATATAGAAAGAATTCCACACACAGCAACTAACAATAAGCATTCTCCCTTAACCTGGGACTGTTGTCCTCAGTCATTTGGTATACATTATAAACTACTGAAGAGATAGAAAACACTGTAAGAAAAAGAAAAATTTAAACACTAGAGTCATAAAAATAATAATGACTATATTAGTTTGCAAGGGCTGCTATGTAAAAAAATAATACAGATTGTTGGCTTATACAACAGAACTTTGTTCTCACAGGTCTGGAGGCTAGAAGTTCAAGATCAAAATGTCAGTAGTATTGGTTCTTTCTGAGGGCCACAAGGGAGAGATCTGTTCGAGGACTCTCTCCTTGGCTTATAGAGGGCCATCTTTTCTCCATGTCTTCACTTAGTCTTCCCTCTGCATATGTCTATGTGTCCAAATTTCCTCTTCTTGTAAGAACGCTAGACAGATTAAGGCCTACCCTAATGACTTCATTTTCATTTAAGGATGTCTTCAAAGACACCGTGTCTAAATATGGTCACATTAGGAAGTATTAGGGGTTAGCATTTCAACATAACAACCTCAGGAAAGGAGACGCATTTCAGCCCATAACAACTTCCTGAAGTTTTAATTTTCCATGCATATATAAACACGTATTTATGAAATGTTTATATGCAAAGTTTGGCACAGGTAGGATTACCAGGTTATTTACAATTATTTAAATGGTTCTGATTTATATGATATATAAATATCCCCCAAATTAAACTTGAACATGAAATATAACTAATGGTGGAATAATTATCTCACTACTTACAGCAAAAGATAACTAAAAGATAGTAGTAGAAGTAGCAGTTGTACTATATGTGTACCTAGGAAAGGAAACTCAAAAAGAGGAAATATTTTTTTTTAAATTTAAATTGCAGTTAGTTAACATACAATGTAGTATTAGTTTTAGGTGTACAACTTAGTGATTCAATACCCAGTGCTCATCACAAGTGCACTCCTTAATCCGCATCACCTATTTCACCCATTCCCCCACCCACCTCCTCTCTAGTAACCATCAGTTTGCTCTCTATAGTTAAGAGTCTCTTTCTTGGTTGGCCTCTCTCTCTTCTATTCGCTATGCTTGTTTTGTTTCTTAAATTCCACATATGAGTGAAATCATAGGGTATTTGGGTTCCTCAAAAAGTTAAAAATAGAACTACCCCATGATCCAGCAATTGCACTACTATGTATTAACCCAGAGAATACAGAAATACTAATCTGTAGGGATACACGTACCCTGATGTTTATAGCAGCATTATTCTACAATAGCCAAATTATGGAAATAGCCCAAATGTCTATTGACTGATGAATGGCTAAATAAGATTCGGTAGATATATGCAATGAAATATTACTCAGTCTTCAAAAAGAATGAAATCTTGCCATTTGCAACAACATGGATGGAATTAGAGAGTATGCTAAGCAAATTAAAAAAGGAAACATTTAAATGATAGCATCATCTCTGTTAGTTTTATAGATATTTATATGTTCCCTGGTATATAACTTTTTACTGGGTTAAATTTAAAAAAAAATTAAAACTCCTAATGCTCTTCATAAGGACTAAAAGATGGTCTCATCACTACTAGCTGAGATTAGGCATGCATTTCTAACACAATGTAATGCCTGGTTGTGTATTGCAGACCCAGCCTGAACTTCCAAAGGAGTCACTTTCTCATGATAGGAAGTAAGTCATATTTACTTGGCTGTAGTCTATTCATTCATTCAATTAAACAAATATTTAGTAGGCATCAGTATGTGCCTGATGCTGTTGTCAGTACTGGGTGAAAGGATTCAGTAAAAGTCCACACAAGAGGATCTTTTAAATATTTAAATATATGCAGATATTTCTTCATATTGGTAGGATTAAACAGAATCACCACAGGACTATTTAGTTAATTTTAAATATGTTGCCAATAAAATAGTCAGTTTGAAAGTAATTCACAAGACTTAATTGCTATTTAGCTAAAAAGACCATATGCCTTAAATATTTTTATTTCAAGTATTCTCTTCCATTCTATTCCAATAAACTTGGAACTATCTGAGAAAATCTCAGTGTACTGGTGTTTAATATTTGAAATCTTGTAAATGAAAGCAAAGAAACCTAATTTTTGCCTCAGAATGAGTGGTTGAATAACCATCTTTTCCCAACACCTTTTTACCTAAAGCCATGAAAGATGAAATCAATAATTAAGAGACTTTAAAACCATTTGTTTAGCTCTTTCCCCTCCAGTGTTTTATCAATCCTAATGAAAATAAGAAATAAAATGGTTTTTAACATTATTTATTTTTACTTCTTTTTATTATATATATAAACTGGGGATATCATCCAATAATAGAAATGGCACACAAACAACACCCAGGTTGAAGAAGAGAAATGAGAATTTTAGTTGATTTAAAACTGAAAAATCAGAACAATCATAATAAATTAATTTTATAGATACAGATTTTTTCATTAGATCTTAGATTGTATTTTCATATAAATCAACAGCCAACATACACCTTTTTCATAATGCAATTGATTTTTAAGAAAATTTTCATTGATACCTGTGGAGGATCATTTTTGTGTCATCCTGGTTCAAAGGGAAGATCTTGGTTATTGATTGGACTGAGTAACTTGTACCAACTTATATAAAACAGTTGTAATTTGAGAAAACTGGATGCAAGGTGTTTAATTGTGAAATGATATAATGTAACATAATCCTCAAAGCATGTACTTGAATATAGTGCATATGTATTTGCATAGTAATGAATCCTCAAAATAAAGTATAAGGAATTAGGTGAAAGCTAAAAATGAAATAAGATATTGCCAGAAAGAAAACATGTGGCTGCATCACATTAAATTTAAATGGAAACTCTTTCTTTGAAACTCATTCTCAATGCATTTTTGTACTTAAAGAAAATAGTATTTGGGGGAAATATTTTCTAATCTTAGGGTGTGACTGATTGTATTATATTACACATTATATTCCTGACTAGAATAAGAATCAATAAATGTCTTAAATAATAATGTTTTCATTAATAAAGTCGTTTCTTTCATAAAGCATTTTCATATGTAAAATGAATCAAAAGAAAAGAAATACATCTACTGAACATTTATTATATGCTAGAAACTGCCTTGGCATTTTACATGCATTACCTCATTTAATCTTCACAACTCTGTGTGATAAAAACAATTCTCAATTTCTAGATGAGAAAAATCAGGTACAAAGAGACTAAGAAACTTTCTCAAAGTCACACAATTAGTAAGTTTAGAGTAGAGAGTTGAATCTTAGCAGCCTCACTGCAGAGCCGAAGCCCTCAAACCATCAGACCATGTTGTCTCTATGCTATATTCATGTACTGCCCTTATTGATCTTTGGGAAACGCCTATAACATTGTTATGAGTAAATATTAAATTCTTTCAGAGAAATTTTGAAGCTTCCCTATGTCACATAATTAGTAAATAGTCGAGTCCATTTTTGGTACCAAATCTTACTGGTCCAGATCCTTGACAAAGTAGCCTATTGAGACAGCATGACTCTTTCTTCCCTTATGCTCAGGGCTCGATGTACAGGTAATTCCCTAAAATGTGTCATCTTTTCCAGGTACTTCGAGATCTGTATTACAGAGTGATCTATATAGCCTACCATTCCAATCCTCCAGAATCACTTCAAGGCATTTTAAGTTTTACATGAAGGTAAAACAAAGGGATGCTTTGTACTGTCTTAAGATACCAAACACTGAATGGGACACTGTAAGATCCTTTTCTTTGTATCTATACCAGTCTTTGTTCCATACTCCCAAGGCTTTCAGAAATACACGTTAACAAGGCTTGAGCAGTAACATGAGTAATAAAAGTGATCTGTCAAAATATATGACTTCTGGCCATGTTGGCAATTTCTGTCTCAATTAAGTATCATCCATCTATCCATTCATACACTCAACAAACATTTATTAATTCACTGTGTGAAGGAATTTTTCTAGGCACTTGGTTTGTAGCATTAAAAAATAGAAATCTCTATTTAAATAGAACTTATATTTTAATGAGAGCAGATAGTTGATAAACAGAATAAACAGGTACAAAATATAGAGCATCAGATGGTAGTAAGAGTTAAGGAGAGAAATAAAGCAGGGGAATGTGACAGATATATCAGGGACATGACATTGTTAAATACTGTGATGAATTCCTTTCCTACCACTGTGTAACATCTTACCACAAATATATTGGCTTAAAGGAACCCCAATTTATTATTCCACAGTTTTTGTGGATAAGAATTCCAGGCATGTTTTAGAAGGGTCCCCTGCTCAGAATCTCACAAGGATGAAACCAAATTGTTGGCTAGGCTTCAGTCTCATTTAAGGTTTAACGAGGTAAAAATCTGTAACTAATTTCCTTGCAGCTGTTGAATTCACTGCAACTTGCTTCTTTGAAGCCAATAATGGAAAGATTCAGAGAGTCTCTACTGCTTTGAGTCTCTGACTTTAGAGAAGGTTTAGGCCCTTTTTAAAAATCTGGCTTGATTAAGGTCAGGTCAACCCAGTATAATTCCCATTGTGACTACCTCAAAGTCAACTGATTAGGAACCTTAATTACATTTGCAAAATCTCTTTATCTTTACCATTTAATATAACAATAACAGAGGAATAGCCCATATCCTTTGCTATATTCTATTGGTTGGAAGCTGATCATAGGTTCCACCCACCCTCAAAGGAAGAGGCCTGATCATCCTCAGTTATGTCACCACCGGTAATCAGGGAAGGTCTCTGAGAAGGTAATGTTTGAGCTAATACTTGGAAAAGATGAAAGAGGCCTATGGATATCTGAAGGAGAAAGAATACAGACAGTAGAAACAGTATGTGTTAAGTTCTTGAGGCTGTAGTTTCCCTTGTGCATTAAAAACAGCAAGAGGGCAAGGTGGCTGGCTCAGAGTGACAGGAAACATAGAAGGGGATAAATTCAAAGTGATAACAGATCATGCAGGGCTTTGGTAAGGATTCTGTATGGGAGATAGGAAGCCATAGAATCTTCTTAGTGCAGGGATGACAAGATCTACCTTACAAATTTAGGAATATCATTTTGGATGCTAGTAGACATAAATGGTAGGAGTCATGGGTGAAAGCAGAGTGGCTTGAAAGGCTATTACTATAATGTTCGCATGCAACACAGTAGTGGTGGTGAAGGTAATGACAGTTTGTAGTTTCTGATATATTTTGAAGGTGAATACAACAGGATTCCTTAAATGATTGGATGTAGGAAATGAAAGAGCCAGAGATAACATCAAGGTTTTTTCATAAACCCTCTGTCACAACTGTTTTGCTTAATAAATTCTCAACACACAATAATACATACTATCGACATGATATCATTTATGATGTTAATTTTGATTACCTGGCCAAGTTGGTGCCTGCCAGGTTTTTCTACTCTAAAACTATTTCTTTCCCTTCTTTCCATACCCTCCTCTTTGGAAGCATCTTACTAAATGCAGCTCATACTCAAGGAGTGAAGAATTAAGCTCTATCTCATTGGGATGGTGGCAGATTTCTTCTACACTGGAGATTTGTATCTATCCTCTGTTCATTCATTAATTCACTCAGTCAGTCATTGATTTATATTTATGTGCATTCATAGATATTTATGTTATGTTTTATATTTCTTGTATAATTTGTATATAAAGCTTTATGCTTTATAATCTAATACTACTTTATTGATTTTATTGCTCAAATTGTCCCAGCTTTAGCTACTGGGAGAGCTTTCCAGTTTACTCCTGTGTCCCTTTGACATGACCCTAATCATTTGTTTTTTGAGCATTTCCTTACTTTGGGACATTACAAGATGCTTCGGGTTTATCTTGTATATTCCTTGTCTTAGCTCTAGAATCAGCTATTCCTCCAAGGAATCCTAATTCTTTTTTTAAGTAGGCTTCATGCCCAGCATGGAGCCCAGTGCAGGGCCTGAACTACAACACTGAGATCAAGACCCAACCTGAGATCAAGAGTCATATGCCCAACCAACTTAGCCACCCAGGTGCCCCCACCCAATTATTTTTATTGGACCGTGGTATTAGAAATGAAGATTCCTAGTACTGGGTGCTGTGTGTATTCATTGCTACACAGGACCATTCTTTTTTTTTTTTTAAGGTTTTATTTATTTATTTGACAGAGAGAGAGAGGGAAAGAGCAAGCATAAGCAGGGGGAACAGCCAGCAGAGGGAAAAGCAGGCTCCCCACTGAGCAGAGAGCCCGACGGGGGGCTTGATCCCAGGACCCTGGAATCATGACCTGAGCAGAAGGCAGACGTTTAACTGACTGAGCCACCCAGGCGCCCCTACACAGCACTGTTCTTAATAGGAAAATATTTTTTAAATGGTATACATGACCATTTACAGTAAATTAATTAAATAAATATAATAAATCTGTATATCATGGAATATTATGCAATATTAAAAATAAGAAAGCACTATGTTGATATTAAATAAAATTTAGCTATAGCATTACATAAAAAAAAGCAGTGTGTGCATAACAGGTTATGTATATGCATGTATGCTAACATTTGTATAAGAAGAAAGTAAAAAATAATTAGGTATGTGTACATACACAGTATCTTTAGGAGAGTACACATGAAATTACTAAAATAGTTTCTATAGAAAGGAAAACTTGGTAATTATGGGGTCAGAGGAGAGGGAGGAGTAGCACTATATACACACTTTCATACCTTTTGAATTTTAAACCTATTACACATTCAAAAATATCTTGACTATACTTCAAACATGGGACACATATTTTAGATGGAGCTGTGTGCCATACTATCCAATATACCAAGATACTAGGTAAATAACAGGAGACCAAATCATGGTCAACCACACATCATTCTTGGTTATTATCTCTCCGACTAGATTATACATTATTTTATAGAATGGCTGCCTTAATTTATTTTTTATGCACATCTCAGTTTCCTCCTTCCATATCACAGCTTCCATGAACTGAGGCCAAATTAGTTGTCTTGCCTACAGTAGGCAGTAATTTCTTTTCCCTTGTATTTAACATGAAAAGAAAAGTGTGAAAATTCCTTATAGAAAATTATGTCCTTTCAATGGTATAATTTGCCATTTTCACTGTCCAGAAGCATCTCATCTTGAACAAAAATATCACAGAATGTTATAAACATACAGATTTGAGGGTCCTTGGGACATGTAAACTAGTTATAGGGAGAACCATATTGGACATAAGAAGACAGATTATCCGTAAGGGAAATGTGGCTTGTAGTAATGCAGCTTGGAGTTGGCAGCCAAATATCAGCTAAGAAGGATCTCAGACCCAGGAAAATTTTGCAAATGTTTTAGTTACAGAAGCAAGTAGGCCTCCAAGATACAGTACCATGAATGAAAGCCAAGAGAATAATTTTAAAAGATGAAGGCATCCAAACCCTCTTCGTGGAAAGCTTCTACTTAAGCCTTTAGCATCAAGTGCACTGTTACCTGCCTCAGAGTGTTGCCAACTCCAGTTATGAGTGTCTATGTGTTTGTTTCCTTGAGGTCTGACCACACTGGATTGCGATTTATCTATCTATATGGCCATGTCCTTGCCAGATTGTGAACTTTCACAGCCAGGGGCTATGCTAGATCTCCTGTTACAGACTTAGAGCTTAGTACATGACTGGAAACATTTTCTAAAAATGTGAAGAATAAAGAAATTTAAAAAGGAGAGAAGAAACCCAATACACAGTTTCAAATGCAATTGGCTTTGGGAAGAACAGTCTTTGGGTCATGTACAACTATGCATAGAAAAAAAATGCCACACTTAGGCTTACAAAAGATAAGAAAAAGACAAGAGGAAAAAGAAGAAGTATAGACACAGATGGGAAGTTTAAGAGAAAAAAATGTGGAAAGGTAATTGGGAGAGAGAAAAAACTGGAAGAGATAACTGTGTGGGAAATGGTAAGATTTATTTTTCAATTCCCTTTCTTATTTAAGAATAATCAAAAAAATAAGCTAGTAAGTTTAAATATAGTGGTTAACATTTTTAGGGCACTTACTATAGGAGAGCTTTACCTAAAATAACATCATTTGGTTCTCACATCAGCCTTTTCTGGGAGTAAATATAACATCTTATTTAACAAAAGGAATATGCCAAGAGGAAGTACAGCAAGTCACCATCCTTCCCAATTTTCCTTCTGTACTCTTCTGGATGAAAGAGGATTTGATATTCTAATGTGTACTAATCAGTACTTCTACAGCTTCCTGTTTTAATTTCAAATCATGATTACCTTTTTCATCTATAGCTAATAATAGTTCCTTGGTGTTGAATGTATATATCTTGGGCAACGAACATACCACTTTAGTCTTAGACTTTTATGCCTATACATTGCATCTAAATTTCTTAACTAGACCTTCACATTTTCTGAATTGGTTCTAGGACTGATTTCAACCTAGTTGTATTGGTATAACCAGTGTCTACTCTGATGAGTTGCTGACTTAACTGTACTTGTCACTGTATATTATATGACCCCAGATCTGGCCTAATACCATCTCCTTATTCTTATGTCCCATCACTTGGAATACAAACCCTTTTATCTTTTTACATGCCTCTAATACTCTGTTAACTTACTGTTCTATTTTTTGCTGTTGGCATTCCCTGATCTAGAATGTTGTTCTATTCATTCCCTATTCATATCTTTCCAGGATTATTCAGAGTTTTCTATAATCTGATATGGATTGTATCCCCACTCCCAAAATTTACTTGTTGAATCTCTACCGCCAAATACTTCAGAATGTGACCTAATTTGGAAATAGAGCCATTGCAGGTTTAATTACTTAAGATGAGATCATACTGGATTGGAGTGGGCTCCTTATCCAATATGACTGATGTCCTTATAAAAAGAATTCACACGGGGAGAACCTCATAGAAAGACTGGAGTCATGCTGCCAAAAGCCAAGGAACTACAAGAAGCTAGGAGAGAGGCCTCTAGAGGTAGCATGGCCCTACCAACACCTTGATTTCATGTTTCTGGCCTCCATAACTTTGAGATATAGTACAGTGAGACACAATACATTTCTGTTCTAAGCCACCTATTTGTGGTAACTTGTTTCAACAGCCATAGGAAATGAAAACACCGTCCATGAAGCCGTATTTTTGGCCCTTCCTTCCTTCCTTCCTTCCTTCCTTCCTTTTTTAACCTCATTTGTTGCCCAATGGTAATATTACTTAAAGAGCAAAACAAAACCAAAAAAATTTCATGAGTTTTACTGAATTTCATACTTTTCATGAATTCCAGACACTATGCCAAGAACTTGACATACACATTATTTCATTTTATTCTTATACAGACCTGTAAGACAAGTACTATTATTATTCAAATTTTAGTTATGAGAAAATAAAGCTTCAGAAAGCTTCAGTAACTGTGTTCATAGAGGTAGAGGTAGGACTCAAATTGACATTTCTCTGACTTTACTTTCTAGACTATTGTTCGATTTTTCTTAATGCCACATAACTAAGCATTTACTTATATATATTTTTTGTATTATTCTCAAGATATTTACACATCTCACACCAAAGGAAATAACAGCAATGAGCCCTGTAATCTACATTTACTTTGCTAAGTGTACTTTTTACAACAACCCTTTGTGGTAGGTTCTATAATTCTGTGTAGGTTCAATTTACAGATGAGGAAATTTAGGTATGGTATTTTAAACAGCTAGCCTAAAGCCAGACAACCTTGGAATGCCAAGGCCTGTATCAAACCCCAGAGTGTCCACTCCTAACCATTACCTTGCTCCAACTCCTTATTGGTATCTCTGAGGACAAGGACCATGTTTGATGTTTCAGTTGTTTCCTTCTAGACCTACCATAAAGCTGGAAAGAGAATAAGTTCTAAATAATTTTTTTCAGTAAGAACAGAAGAGAACCCCAGGGGCAGTATGACTGGAACTGCTCCCAGTGCCTTTGGAAACAGGTCTGGGTTACTCACTATAAACTCTATGGATTGCCTTTTCTCTCATTTGAGAATCTCGTCCAAACCTGGTATAATATTCCACATGAAATGCCATTTAGTCAGTATTTATGGTTGACGGCTTCTACGAAAGTATTGCCTTTATCAGGAGAGTCCTTTCAAACAATAGGGAAATATTCATCTCCAAAAAAGATTTACTAAAATCAACAAGTTAATCGTTAAAGAAGTTTTTTTTATGGCATCACCAGTATAAATGAAAAGATACCATAGATATTTTAGAAAGGGAAGCACCCATTATAGATTTTGATTATTTAGATATTTAGATTATTAGATATTAGATTTTGACAAATGGACACTCAGAACTGCATAGAAAATTGTGAGTATCTCCTACTAAAGTGTGTGTGGATATATTTCTTAAATGAGTTCTGTAAGTATGCTAGCCCAAGGAGCAGGAAGTGTTGTAAGTATTACATAAACTCAAGGTGCATTTCTTTCATTCAACTTTTCCCCAATAAAACTTTTTTTAATTACTATACATGTGACTCCCATGTACTCCCTAATTTCATTTTTAGGCCAATGGGAAATATATTTTCTACTGTTGTTATGAAACCTCCAAAGTTAATTACTGAAGATAGCTGGATTATTTTTTTGCTTATCTTTATTCTATTGGGACTATACACCATTTGCATGTAGCAATGTAGGGTGAGTTCACTTCCGACACAGTCAATTATATAAGTCTATCAACTGCTATTTTATTATGAGAACAATAGAGACAGACGGCTTGGACTCTGTGATGAATGTAGATTAGAGAGAGGTCACCCTGACATACATAATTAGTTTTAGAATGTTAAATTAATAGGTAGAACGCCCCTAAGGCAACCATACATTAAGGCTGAAGCTGCAGGATCTGGAGTCCAGCTCCTGTCTGCTGTTGTCAGCACTGACATGGCTCAGCGCACTGCTTGTGAAATGGCATAAGGTATTATGGCAAAACTAAATGGCTGTAAAAACAAAATTTGCATAATACTATGGTCATACTGCATATATTTCCCTCTAGAAACATTTATGCAGCTAAATTATTATGCAGATTCCTAATAGGGGGTTGGCTTAAACAGATAAATCTTTGGGTGCCTTATGAGAACTAAATAGATGTTAAACAAGGATTCGATAAGCAATCAATGATAATATTCAGAGAAATACTATATTTCTAGTCTGTACTTGCTGTAAATATTAGCTTAAAATGTGAAGGTGAAATAAAAGATTTATTTGTTTTTCCATCTATATGTAGGTAAAATATAATATCTGTGGCAGAACTCATCTACAAAAGAGAGATGAAAGATGATAACCAAATTTGACTTTTGTTTTAATCAATGGCTGACAATTTTATAATTTTTATTAACAATAATATATTAATAATAATAGTAATATTATTATTGTTATTAACCTGGCTGAATGATGAGAAGGATGATTTTTATAGAGAACAAACAATAGGATTTTCTAGATACTTCTAGGAGAAACTTGAAGCAATCCAGAGGCATATCTGCAGTATAATTTATACCATACATTATACTATTTTTCGTCAATAGTGTAATTTATTTGTTCACATTTTAGTATTTATTATGTAGCAAGTACTAGAGTAGACAGCCTATTATGCTATCTACATTAATATGCAGAGCATACCTTAAGAGATCGATACTATTACCCACATTTTACTGACAAGGTAAATGAGATACCTATTGGTTGTGAGACCCTGATCACACAACAAAATGATGACAGATCATGGACTGCCTGAATCTGAAGCCCATATTCTAATGGCTTTATATGATATTTTTTTCTTCCTATCATTCAGATCCCAAATGATTGAGCTAGGCCATACACATTTAGGTTTAGGTTAAGTAAACAATGAGTAAGCATATTCTTTGTTTCCAGCACCAAATTAGATACTTTCCTCAATAATTCTATGGGATGTTTTCTGAATCTATAGCCCAGAGACATTAAGCAAGGTCACTGATCAGAGTCCAAAGATCACGCTTAATTTGTAAATGTTCAAGTTTATCACAGCCTCTGAGAATTCAGTGGATACCCACCAGTGAAAGCTTCAGTGTTTCTAATGCTACCATAAAAATATCAGGTTTGTGTTTGTATAATTTAGGTTGATTTGGGGTAGTGGTTTAAACAGACCAATACACTCTGCTCCAGGCAATTATGAAAATTAAAATAAAAAGCTGATCATTATTTTCTCAGAGATAATGACAGTAAAATAAAATAACAGAGAATAGCTATCCCCTGATGTTAGATAAGTGCCAAGGTAAAACCAATTATTTATTTGATAATCATTATCTTATGGAAAATAAATATTGGAAAAACACTGAGGTATTTTCAAAAGCTGAAGATTCTAATTCTATAGTAACTGAATATCATGGTGAAGCCTTTCATCTTATACTAAATGATTGATCAACTACAAATTAATTCGTATGTTTTATACATATATATATATATCTCAACAGTCACACTGTTCTAGTATTTATTTCAGTTCTTTCCTTCTTTAACAAAGTTTTTAGAAGAACTAATTCTCTGAAGTCTTATGGACCTCACAAAATCTAAGTGATCCCTAAATCAACCATGTATTTCTTAGCAGAAATGAAACTTTTGTTTCTGTTTTTCCAAGGAGAGATATACAAGAGGATTTATGCCTGTGTTCAGTCAATAGGAATTGAGTAGCATTTTTGATATCCCAAGTTTTGCCCCTAACTTATTTGTGCCTAACCCGAGAGCTACCACCACCACAAAAAATTAAATTTAAAAAAAATGCCCGTGTTGCTTCTACATACAGGTGTGATAAATCAAGCACTTGAAATGTTACCATGTAGGAGATGACACTTTTGCCTAATTTTCAAATCTGCATTTGCAAATACAGGATTTTTTTTTTTTTTTTTTAGTGAAAAGGGCAAGCTGGCCCTGATTTTCTTCTTAGCAAATTGCTGAGCTTTCATTTTAGACAGAGTACTGAAATGCTATATCCAGGTTATATACCCAGATATCAGAGTTTGGCATAAGGATGGAGTCATACTGCAAGAGCAAGAAGTAATATTTTAGCAATAGCTCTGAGGATAAGATTGAATGTTTTAGGTAAAGACTTAGAATCTAGAATAAGGCTATAGAGAAAAAGATACGTGTACATGCATGCACACATATGTGTGCACACACATAAAGGTAAGAGCATTTGAGGTTTCCCTTCTATTGTAGGTATAGGGGTGTTTCTGGTCTAGACAGAGTCAGGGTTCATAGCTTGGTGAGTGGAGCACAGAATGGATTTCAACCCTAATACTCCTTTAGTACAGTTTATGATCCTTACAACCCTATATAGTGTCTATTTTCTCAAACCATGAACCTTCAACTATAGTATTTTGTCAAACACTATTTTCTGCATGATTAAAACAATATATTTTCCCCATATAAAATTGTAACACTGAATAAATCTATTTAAACAATACAACACTCTGTCCTCCATGAAATTCAGATATGTCCAACCCCCTACCATTCCAAACAGAATCATAATAAAACTGAAGAAAATAATAAAGCTTTCAATAGAAAAAGAATAGAATCATTACTGTAGAAAATGCATTAGAATATAACGCTAAAATATTGAATCTTCTTGACTTCCACAAAAGGTGTTTTTTTTTGTTTGTTTGTTTTTTCCCTTAATGTAGTTTTACCATTAGGTGCTTTCCTTTTATTATGATATGTTTGGAGAACATCTGACCCTGTTAATCTTGTTGATAGACCCAGAGAGTCCTACAATAACTGCTCACTGCCTCTTTTGGAAAGCCTTCCCTTCCTCCAATAGAACATCATGTGTTACTATAACATTTGGCAATATCTCGTAAATTTAACACTGTTTACAACATGCAGCTGTGTTTTATTCCTGAATACAAGAAAGTAATTGTGAACAAGTTTAAACTACAAAGAAAAATTCTTACGACTACCAATAAAATGCACCTATTATTCAATAGGCAATAACCCAATTGAGGGTTCTTTTTTTTCATGATTGATCTCATTTTCTATTTTATAGTTCCAAGAAACTAATGGAAACATGCACAGAGCTGTTTTTTCTCTAATATCTAGATGTTGCGAAAATTCTCATCAAACACAGTAGGTTGATGACAGGTACAAGGAAATGGCAGACATTTAAATGATCCAAATTATAATTGGTAATTAGCTCCCCAAATTATTCTTGTCTTTTTCAGTTGAAAAGAAGACATTTTTTACAGTTATGTAATTACCACAAAGAAATATAAATATCCTGTTTGGACCTAATATTCATGTGGATTATAACTTACAGTAGCTGAGAATGTATATTTGCCTCTATTATAAAAGTAATATATATAAAGGCATTTTAATAACCTTGAAAGGATATTTCCTTTTAAAAGTTACACCATCATAAATAAGCATCCTTAGAAAAAACTAACATCAAAAAAAAAAAAAAGAAGAAGAAGAAGAATATAGCAGGAAGGGAAAAATGAAGGTGGGGAAATCGGAGGGGGAGACGAACCATGAGAGACTATGGACTCTGAGAAACAAACTGAGGGTTCTAAAGGGGAGGGGGGTGGGGGGATGGGTTAGCCTGGTGATGGGTATTAAAGAGGGCATGTACTGAATGGAGCACTGGGTTTATACGCAAACAATGAATCATGGAACACTACATCAAAAACTAATGATGTAATGTATGGTGATTAACATAGCATAATAAAATTTTTAAAAAAAGAAAAAGAAAAAACTAACATCATAAACTATCATTATAAGTTGTTAACGTTATCTAGAACATCTCTGTACTAGGGAAATTTATTTCTTCTGTGTGATTTCAGCTACTGTACGTATTTTTTATTTTAGTCACGATGTTCTGCTAATCAAAACTAGCAATATAATCTAGAGAGATCTGGGGAATTAATTAGGTACATCTCATTTCTACTCTGCTAATCTCTGTGTCTTCAGCTTAGGGAAAAGGAGCCCATCATTGACTGATAAACCAAGGAGATTCTATTTGCTTTATAGAAGGATCTGCTAAAAATGCTGGCTATGGTTTATAAATCTTTTAGTCCCATTCTGATATAGCAACGTTTGAATGCTGACCTTAAGATGGAAAGCATTGTACTCTGTGGAAATCAGGTAGAGGTATTACCATATTAGCTGATTTTATTTATATTTTTTTGTCTGTTTTGACCAGAGAGAGACAGAGGGAGAAGTATTAGTTAAAGCTGGAAAGGGGGGCACAGAACCTCAAAGGATGTGGAAGGATCCTTCATGACCATATACCACTTTTATTTGCGAACACTCTGAATGAAGACATGGCAAATCTATCTGCCTGCTAACTGCAATAAAATGAATCTTATCAAGAGGAAAGTTTGAAACATAAATCCAGGTTATAACCTTTTCATTTGAAGGGGAGTATTTGAAAAGGGAAAAGGACAGTTTTTTTCTTCCTTCCCCAAGTGGTCAGAAATATCCCAGCAATCAAAGACGTTGCTCTTTCTAACTCAGATTAGAGAACTGGGAAGTCATGTTACAATAAATGGATAGATGCCACAGGTGTATCGTGGATCCTTAAGATGACAGTGAGAGTTCAGTGTAATCTCTAAAAGTTTGGATAATTAGGTTTAGGAATCTGGAATCTGTATTCCACTGGCTACACATATCCCCCAGTAAAGGAACCAACATTTTTCTTGATGGTTAAATATTGACTAACTGGTATTTGCAATCCTGTGTGTGGTTTCTTAGCCAAAATACATGCTAAATTTTGTCTTGGAAATATTTACTTTAAGAAATTATAACATAAGCATTTGCAGTTTAAATAAATTACAGTTCTAGAATTTAAAAAGAGAAATTTTTCAAAAAATATATTTCAGAAAGTCAGGACATAGGGCTTCTATTTATAAAATAAGTACCATACTTTCATTAACTATACTAAAATGCAGTTTAGTGTCTTGTGTGTGTGTGTGTGTGTGTGTGTGTGTGTGTTGCAGATGTTCATGTGGAGGGACAGGAAAGAGGGAAAGAAAAAGGGAACATGGCAGAGACACCCAGGAGTGCTAGAGAGGGCCTGGGTCACAGTGCTCACTCCCAGGGCAGGGAGGAGTTCTGCTTTGGCCCATCCTAGAAGGGCTGTGGCTTTCCTCCAGCCAACAGTTTAATGTCTTTAAAGTGGTTCTCAAATACTTCCCTTTCAAACAATTATTAGGAAAACATTGATTTCAATTACTCATGAGTCCAACATGATACAGATATATTTTGTAATTTAAGGTGTAAGAAGTGGCATTTGCCACTGAACTATATACTTAAAAATGGTTAAAATGGTAAATTTTATGTTATGTATATTTTGCCAAAATAAAAAAAATAATTAAAAAAAGTGATAGAATAAATATTCAAGGTATAATAGCAGTTTGATAAGTTACTAGAATTAGTTGTTTATAATGTCTGATTCCTGGGAACTGCCCAAACTCTCATCTCATAATTACAAGGAGGTCTGCAGAATTTCTGCACACAAATGGAATGGTTTTTATTTAAAATTTGTTTTCAAATTTTACCATCTATAGCAGGTTTCGGAGAACTGGTTTTCACATCCTTTTGTTTTTGTTGTCACTTCCTACCCTGCCAGTAGCAATTATATGGCAGTGGTAAAATGAACACAGAGATATTAAAGTTTTGACAAGTTCATTTCATGTTTTTTTTCCTATAGTTGTAGCTTCTTAAATCGAATTTCCTGCAGAATATAATAAAATTGTGAGTCTCATGTCCCCTTCTGAAATTGGGAGTAACTTTGTTACTGGCCCTGAGAAATTTGTTCTCCATCTAGTAATGGATCAGTTTCACCCCTTGACCCTGGATATGAGCAATGTCCCAATCTTTAGTCTGATTTTCCTAGAGACTATTTTTGCATTGCCAGAATAGAAATGGCCCCAGAGCAGTGAATTTATACCTCCATAATGAATATGGTTAGTCCACAATCTCATGCCAAGTACATGTTCATATCATCTTTATGACCCACATAATATATCATGGAGCTACAGGCTGAAAAGAAACTAATTAACCTTTAATGAGATGAGGACACTGTAGGACAGTTGGCACTAAAGAACGGCTGCAATTCCCAGACTGAGACATTCACCTGGGCTCCATGCCATTGTAGATCTGCTACCTATGTTTGGCGCCAGGCTTCTCTACACTACCAAGTCTGTCCACAAAAGCAAAGCAAAATAAGTCAAAACGTTACTCAAGAGAAGCCTATCCAGCTGGGCTAATACAGAGGATATGGAAATAAGTAAAATGTCTAATATAGCTGTCCTCAAAGTCTTCTCTAGTTAAAGGAAATTATACACTTTGTGACCTCATCATAGATCATTCTGCTTTAAAGGACTTTAACCATGCAGGTATGACATTAAAGGAACATTCTCAAACCAAACAGTGACATTAATATGCTCCCTCTTATCACGATGGAACATGACACATGTTCAATACTGTTTGATTCATATTGAATTTCAGTTGAAGATAAAGGTTCAGTGAGTTGATCTATACACAGTTTCCAGGATTCCCATAATTTCTGGAATTACAGATACAGGATTGGTTGTCTGACAAATGTGCAAAAGAATAATGCTCACAAAGTGTCTATTAGCATTCTGAAAGTCAAGAGAGTAGTCTCTTCGGAGTAGTTTGACCTTCATTCTAATTATGAGCTGACAGTTATTCTAGAAAGAAAATACAGAGCCTGTAAAACATCTTTCTGTTCATATTGATCTTTCCATTGAAACCGGATAAACATTTTTATCCGGTGGCACATTAATGTGGGAAACACTTAGGCATTTATCTGGGAAAGAGTAATGATATCATCCAGACTTCTCCACTATCACCTGTTCAGTTTTCCACATGTAAAAGGGGAGAATTCCATTTCCTTCTCTTAGCTCAAATCAGGCTGAAGTAAATTATAATGAATGAAACTTCTTCCTTGTATTTATCACACTTAAGTAAGACCAATTCTCTTTGTTTGTAAACTGCATACATGTTCTAGGATAGCATTAAGATAATTAAGGCCGTGAATTTTAAGGACTGTTTAATCTATAAAATAATGATATTACCTTAAAACTAGTGACTCATGTTTTTATAGCAAATTTCCTTCTCTCATTAATTCCCGTATCTTCTCAGGTCTAGTTTTGAAGGCCATATGACTAATACTTTGTTTTTCCCCAGTCTGCTTTACTGATTACCAGAAGTATTGGCTTCTCTGAAGTTTATTTAGAAGAATGGGAGAGGGGCGCCTGAGTGGCTCAGTCGTTAAGCGTCTGCCTTCGGCTCAGGTCATGATCCCAGGGTCCTGGGATTGAGCCCCGCATCGGGCTCCCTGCTCAGTGGGAAGCCTGCTTCTCCTTCTCCCACTCCCCCTGCTTGTTTTCCTGCTCTATCTCTGTCAAGTAAATAAATTAAAAAAATCTAAAAAAAAAAAAAAAAAAGAATGGGAGAACATGACAGGATTTTCAAGTTAAAAGTAGAGGAAAACATGCTACAGTTTTAAATCACTTTGGTCTTACGTTTAATGGCAGTTATGTGTAGGGAGGAATTATGATCCCAGGATGAAATAGTTTGTCGGTGCAATGTACTAGTAGAAGAATCCCTCAACCTCCTATCACCACACACACAAACTGAATAACACTTGTTATTTAATGGAAACTTGTCCACTAAAGGAGAAGGGAAATTTATTGACTATATATTGTATCTATTTCTTAGAAATATGGATCATTACAGTTATGTGTAAAGTGTTCTAAGCAGTCATCTGGTTCAGTGGTTCTCAAAACCTTGGACATAAGAATCACCCAAAGAGTTGGTTGAAAGTGAAGGTGTGCTAGGGCCCACCTTAAGAAATTGTGAGTTAGTGGACCTGGGATGAGACCCAGGAATCTGCCTTTTGAATAAGCATCCCAGGTACTTCTGATGCAGGTGTTCCATGGGTCACTGAAAATGTTAAGTTTATCCCTTCATTAAAGCATATGGTTCTGAATCCTAAAGTAAATAGGGCATGAGGAGATTCTTGCAGTCTTGGAATTAGGTTGTGGCAGAACCTCTTGTCTTGAGGCTGCTTCTAATAAAGATTGCTGAGACATTACAGATAAAGGGCTGGTATCCAAGATCTATAAAGAACTTCTCAAACTCAACACTCAAAAAACAAATAATCAAGTCAAAAAATGGGCAGAAGACATGAACAGACACTTCTCCAAAGAAGACATACAAATGGCTAACACACATGAAAAAATGTTGAACATCATTAGCCGTCAGGGAAATTCAAATCAAAACCACATTGAGATACCATCTTACACCAGTTGTAATGGCAAAAATTAGCAAGGCAGGAAACAGTAAGTGTTGGAGAGGATGTGGAGAAAGGGGAAGGCAAGTTGGTACAGCCACTTTGGAAAACAGAATGGAGGTTCCTCAAGAAGTTAGAAATAGAGCTACCCTATGACCCAGCAATTGCACTACTGGGTATTTACCCCAAAGATACAGATGTAGTGAAAAGAAGGGGCTCATGCACCCCAATGTTCATAGCAGCAATGTCCACAATAGCCGAACTGTGGAAGGATCTGATATACCCTTCAACAGATGAATGGGTAAAGAATATGTGGTTCATATACACAATAGAATATTAGCCATCAGAAGGAATGAATACATACCACTTGCATCAACATGGATGGAACTGGAGGGGATTATGCTAAGTGAAATAAGTCAAGCAGAGAAAGACAATCATCATATGGTTTCACTTATTTGTGGAACATAAGGAATAGCACAAAGGACATTAGGGGAAGGAAGGGAAAACTGAAGGGGGGAATCAGAGTGAGGGATGAACCATGAGAGACTATGGACTCTGGGAAACAAGCTGAGGGTTTCAGAGGGGGTGAGTAGGGGGAGGGGGTAGCCCAGTGATGGGTATTAAGGAGGGCATGTATTGAATGGAGCACTGGTTGTTATATGCAAATAATGAATCATGGAACACTATATCAAAAACTAATGATGTAATGTATTGTGACTAACATAACATTAAAAAAAAAAAAAAAAGACTGCCAAGGGCCAATGCTGATTTCTTGGGAGGAGCTACACAATTTGCATTGACCCAGCAGTAATGTTAGGAGAGAAAGGATGAAATTCAAACTTAGAGAGACTTTTCTGAATGAGAACTGTCTGACTCCCACCAAGGCTCTGGAGAAGAAAAGGACAAAGAGACCCCTACATGAAAAATACCTATAATGAGAAATGGTTAGGTATCTGAGCATAAAACAAGAATTTCAGAATTTGTAGCAGAGAGTGACTGATGTTGGTTTATCTTCAGGACCCATGTCAGTTGTTAAATAACTGAATACTTCTCATTTTGAAACATATCTAGTCTTTCTCTCCTTTTGGACAGGGTAAGTTCCCAGGATTAATGGATATTTAGGAAAGTGAAATGAGTCCTAAAGAGGCAGAGCTAATACTCTCCCTGCTAATTGGGATAGATCAGGATCAAATGAGTTTAGGAAAAATAAAATAAAGTTACCCTTAGTTTATGAACTAGTTCAGACAGTGTACAGAAGCTTAAAGAAAGAGAGGAATAAACCTGAGTTTATTTCACTCCTCTTTTCTACTGGCTAATTTACTGGAGTAAGAGAATGAGTATCAATTTTGTCTAACTTTAAGGTCAAGAGGAATGCCTATATGAATTCTAGCAATATATTCATTTTAGTAAAATTTGATCACCATAGAATAATTTTGAATAATTTGCATAGTTTGCTATTTAAGACTTTTACTGTCACTTAAATTTATATCAAGGTGACTATCAAATCCATTCAGATAACATCTAATCTTCTAAAATAATGTTGCAAATATTGATAAAGATACACCGTGAACTGATCATTTTTATTATGTTTTATTGACTTTCTTGGTCCTACAAATAAACCACCAGGGTAAATTTATCTTTCTTATTTCTTGTTACAAAAATCACTCTTCATCTTAAAACTTTACCTTTACCTGTGCTTTTATTTTTCTGCAAGGTATTTCTCTATCATATAATTTATTTTCAACAAGCGTCATTGGAATACAACCAATCCACCTGTTTATGTGTTGTCTATGCCTGCTTTCATACCGCAGCAATGGACTTAACCATTTGTGACATATACTGCATGACCTGCATATTTACTCATTGATGTTTTACAAAAAAAGTTTGCTAGCCTTCTTTTATAATGTCTAGTTGTTCTTTTATATGGATTCCAAGTCTCTGTTTAAATTCTCCATCTCTTCATTTTGTTCATCTTTTCTTCAGTTGTTTTAATATTTTTACAATAATTATTTTAACGTCCTTGCCTACTATTTCCAACAATGTGACTACTACCTCCAACAATTTCTAGGTCTGCTTCTATTGTCTGATTTTTCTCTTGATCTACTGCCGTATTTTCCTGACTCTCTTCAAGTCTCAACTTCTAAAAAAAATTATATTCTAGTAATTGTTTTTAAAAGAATAATAGTGACTAAAGTAATGTTACTATTATCCAGAGAGGATTGACTCTTTCCTTTAATAAGCAGATAATTTTAAGGACCATTTGTATTTAAACAAATTGGGCCTGAGATTCTTTTTTAGTGAGACACAGCCTACAAGTGTCTGAAGGGCAAGCTCTGCAGTGTGTTTGTCAGTATCTGTCTTCTAAAGGCACTTTTTTTTTTTTTTTTCCGTAAGCGCCATGAGGCTGTACTTTCCCCTCTTTCACAATAGCCTTCCCTACTTTTGGTTGATGTTGTTGTTTGTCTTCCCTGAAATATTGCCTTTTGGAGGTTTTAGGCTTAATAGTTTAGCTTCCTACCTCACACAGATTCAAAATCTTGCAAAGAGAGCATCAGTGAATTGTTTTGCAAGCCCCTTCCTTTAGAATAATTTCAATGCCAAAGCAGTTCTTTCATGGTGCTTTCCTGCCTAACCCCCAGGTTTCTGCACCACACTAAGCACTCAGCAAATGTCCTGTTGGGAAAACCAGCTGTACATTTGGGGCTCCTCTAGATTTCAATCTGTCATGAAGAAAACATGGCCCAAACTTGGTTTTCCTTTCCCCTATTAGAGTCTTTCTGCCTGTAGTTAGGGATCCTCAGTCTCAGCCTATTCCTCCTGGGGAAAAAATCTAGCTGATGATCTCAACTTGCCCAGGAAAGCTCTTCTCTCTCTAAAATTTAATTCATATAGTCTTATCTGGTTCCACAGCTGTACACTGCTTTTAGAAGTATGATTTTTATAATTTGCTCATTTTTTGCACTTGAAATGATTGTTTCACACTATTACATCTTATTTGGAGGTGGAAATCCCAAATTACATATAATCCTAACTGCCATATTTAAGACCTGAACAATATATGCTCCAACTTACCTTTCTGCCTTTCTCTGTTACTACTCCCCAGGTCACATACTATGCTACAGCAAAATTGGATTTTTTAGTGTTTTTAATAACACACCAAATTTTCTTGCCTCTGAGTCCCTGCCCATGTTGGTCTAAGCAGCTCATACCCACTGGAATTCACTTTCAAATACTATTATTCTATGCAGTCTTTTCTTAAATCCTCATTTGGAAATAATTTCTCCCTGCTTTAAAACACTTTCTAGATGCATTTTACCTTCCTTATAATACACATTTTGTATTATCTTCTCTCTTTTAAAAAAATAATAATCTTATTCTCTTCAAAACAAAGATCATAATGCCTTGTAAGTAAGATGGAGGCAATTCCTTACAAGTAAGGACTGTGCTTAACTTACTTTATAGGTTCTTATATCTTTTGGACATAAAAGGTTGAGACAGAGCAACTGATCACTTGATAAATCCCTGTTTTGTCGTGACTGTCTGTGCTTCTGTGTTAGGCATAGAACAGCTATTTTAAAAATAGCTTTCTTGAGGTACAATTGACTTACAGTAAAGTGTACATATTTGATGTGTACTATTTGACTAGTTTTGACCTAAGTATACACCCTTGAAACCATAACTACAATCAAGATAATGAACTGATAGGTATCTATCAGTGCAAAGTTTCCACAATCCCCTTTGTAATCTCTCCCTCCTACCCCCAAACCCACATAACCACTGATCTATTTTCTGTTACTAAAGATTGATTTGTCTTCCTGAATTTTGTATAAACACAATCATACAATGAGTGCTCTTTTTGTTTGGCTTGTTTAACTCATTGCAGTAAATATTTTGAGATTTATACATGTTGTTGCATGTTGATGGATATTTGGGTTGCTTTTATATAGTGGTTATTACAAATAAAGCTGTTATGAACATTCATGTATAAGTCTATATTTAAACACGTTTTCATTTTTCTTGAGTAAATACCTAGAATTGCAATAGCTGGATCATATGGTAGATGTATATTTAATTAAGAAGCTGTGTTTCATTTTACCTCTTTAAATTCTCACCAACAGTTTATGAGAGTTCCAGCTTCTCCAGTCCTTGGTATGGTTAATCTTTTTAAACTATCCTAATGGGTATGTAAAGTAGTATCTCATTGTAGTTTTACTTTGTGTTTCTCTAGTGATAAATGACACTCAGCATTTTTTGTGTGGGATTATTTGTCATGTATTCATTTTCTAACAAGAGGTACACATATGCATACAAACACACGGGCCACTGTTGATTAAACACTAATTAGTTTCCTGCCCCTGAAATTGGCCAGATTCCCTAATTTAGGAACATGTAGTTGAAATTTAAGATATTTAATCTCTTTGAGTGACGGAACATTTTATCTTTGATAAAGTCTTATCAAAGTCGCAGTGAGTAGCCTTATTTCTTTCTAAGTCTTTGAAGCAAAGGAAGCTAATTTGGAGAGAGACAGAGAGAGAGATACATAATTCAAGAGAGGGAGAGATGGAAGATATATACAGGATACTGTTTAGATTCCACACATATCTCTACATTCCAGTTCCCATTATTCCTGAATCCCAACTGTTTTCTGACCTCAGGTCTCAGGAAGCACTACTTTCTTCTTGTTGACTTAATATAGCTCCAGTTGTCTCCTGTAATTTTCAGCCAAAGTTACTCAGGAAATGCTTATTTAATTCATCAAATATCTCTGCATGTTGGCAGTCGATTTTAAATGTTGAGTGGTTATTTTAGAGCAGTTCAAACATTTATTCTTTAGTAAGATGCTATATTTAGCAAGTATAATTTCACTGCATGTAAATATGCCATACTTCATTGTTTTCATTTTGAGCTTATAATAATAACTTCTGTATATAGTGTTTTCACAGGATTAATGGCTGGTTAGGGTTAATGGCTCTCAGCCATGCTATGGGCCATCAACTCTTCTCAGTTGGCCATTAATCCCCAGGAAATGCCTTGTACCTCAATCATTATGGTTTAATTAGGTCATTAAGAAGCTGCTGGTTAATTGCCACATTACAAGCATCATGAGATAGGCAGGTGGCTTCAAAGACCAGAAGAATCACAGCAATCATAAAAACAACAAAAAAAGTAATTCACACACACACACGCATGCGTGTGTGTGTGTGTGTAGAATAATTGGAAAATGTTCACATGATAATTTTTAATTAAAATGTTTAAATTATTATAATTTTTTGAATGAGAAATATAATTGTATCAATAATCCCCAAAAAAGAGAGCAAATTTCAAATTTTATAAACAATAATTGGCTAAAAATTTTCTAGGTGTGATTTAACATTAGTACATAGAATTAAAATAGTTTAAAATCTAGATGTTCCATCAGCTGGCCACCTTGTCTTGGTGAAACCCTTTGTTTGTTCTGCGTCTCAGTTCTCTCTGTAAAAAGGGAAAGCAATGCTAAAATTTGGGGTGCTCTGAAATTCTGGTAAAAACTTAATTATTGAAAATAAATTAAGAAAAAGTTAAGTTTCACAGAAGAAATAGACTTCTGTTAAATCCTGTTTATCTTACAAACTCAAATTGAGATATAAAATTATATTTTTCACAAATCACCAATGTCAAGAATAAAAGAGTTTTCACTATACATCCTACAGATATGATGATGATAATAAGAAAACATTGTGCATAATGCTGAGTGAAATAAGTCAATCAGAGAAAGACATGTATCATATGACCTCACTGATATGAGGAATTCTTAATCTCAGGAAGCAAACTGAGGGTTGCTGGAGTGGTGGGGGGTGGGAGGGATGGGGTGGCTGGGTGATAGACATTGGGAGGGTATGTGCTATGGTGAGTGCTGTGAATTGTGTAAGACTGTTGAATCACAGACCTGTACCTCTGAAACAAATAATACATTATATGTTAAAAAAAAAAAAAAAGAAGATAGCAGGAAGGGAAAAATGAAGGGGGTGGATCAGAGGGGGAGATGAACCATGAGAGACTATGGACTCTGAAAAACAAACTGAGGGTTCTAGAGGGGAGGGGGTGGGGGGATGGGTTAGCCTGGTGATGGGTATTAAAGAGGGCATGTTCTGCATGGAGCACTGGGTGTTATATGCAAACAATGAATCATGGAACACTACATCAAAAACTAATGATGTAATGTATGGTGATTAACATAACATAATAATAAAAAAACATTGTGAACAACTTTATATCAATAATTTTAGCAGTTTATATGAACTAAACAATTCTCTGAAAGATAAAAACTATTAAAGCTCTCATAGGAATTAATGGATAACTAACATAAGCCCCATATTTATTAAAGAAATCAAATTTGAGGTAAAAATTTTTCCCAGAGAGAAAAATCCACAACGAGATGGCTTCATTGAACATTTAACAAAAAAATTATACTTATTCACACAAACTTTTCCAAAAGCATATATCTAAACACATGTTCTTCGGGGTGCCTGGGTGGCTCAGTTGGTTAAGCGACTGCCTTCGGCTCAGGTCATGATCCTGGAGTCCCGGGATCGAGTCCCGCATCGGGCTCCCTGCTCGGCAGGGAGTCTGCTTCTCCCTCTCCTGCTCCCCACTCTTGTGCTCTCTCTCTCTCAAAATAAAAATAAATAAAATCTTTAAATACATGTTCTTCTAGTCCCTTTCTTCTGGAAGAGAATTTGTATAAGAAGAGTCATCAGTTTGAATTTGGTAAATATGATTCTTCAGCTTTGACACTAAGGCTCTGAAATGATAGGCATATGATTTCTTTCAAAATAAAAGATTATTAAATAAAGACAAATACCCAATGTCAACATTGAGTATGAAAAATTGTGCAAGAACTTCAAGATACAAACTACTGACACCATACAATATAAAAAGAGTATAAGAAGGAAACATTGAATTCATATAAAGAATTTACTTTCTCATAATATGACACTAAGGAACTTATACATGAACTGTTTTTCTAAAAGATATCATAAATTGTGAGTACCAAATAAATAACTCAGCAAATGTTCAAGGATTTTTTTTTACATTTATTCTTTAATGTAGAAACTAACATATCTTAAAGTTAATTCAAAACAAACCATTTATTAAATGCTCATTATCTAATAGGTACTGTGAAAATTTATGCTGGGAAAACAAGATGAAATCCAAGAAATTTTTAGAAACTAGACTGTTTTCTCAGTCCACATTTTCTGAATGACACAGTTCATCACATTCATTAAACAGCACTGCTGTTTGGTTGTATATATTATGCTGGGAAACATTTTGTGCCCATGAGACCATTACTCTACACACGTCTGTAATGCAGATAATAATAATTGACAATCTCAGGACCAGAGAGAGGGCAAATACATTGGAAGGTTTCCGTTAATTAGTTAATGTGGCCATTAGGGCAAAAGTGTATCTGAATTATAAATTGTTTAGAACTCAAAGGAATAACAGTTCTACATTTTTTAAGCTAGAGAAGAGTTCATCTAGAGAACCAATGAGCCTAGTTGGAAATCTGTTCTATGGTACCAGAGATCTCTCTACAGTACATTATTCTTAATACTGAGATTTTAAAGGCCAAACGAAGGTTGGTATTTGGGGGCAAGGATGGTGAGAGATGCCACATCCTCTAACTAATCTCAGTGTGTTATGATGCTGACACTGTTTTTGGACTCTTTTCCACTAGAATGTACTCATTCACTCATTTAGGCAATATATGATTACCCACTATGTGACAGGATCTGTTCTAAGTCTTAGAAACATCGTAGTGAACAAGACAAAGTAGGTTAGCTATTATGATAAAACAAATAAACAAATACACTTTCAAAGAGTTTTAACTGCCATTAAGTGAAAGAAAGGAAGATTAATAAATTTAGATTGGGTCATCTGGGAAGACTTCTGTATGGTGCCATTTGAGCTGGGATTTGAATGGACAGAAGCAGCCCTGTGAAGATTGGTGTGGGAAAATATTCTGAAGGCAGAGGGAGTGGTAGCTGCACAAGTAGTGAAGCTGAAATGAGAAGATGCACCTGGCTAGAACATAGTGGGTAAGAGAAGAGCAAGATGAAGTGAGATCAGGGAGGACATTGTTAGCAGCTGAGGAGTTGGGGCTTTCTGCTAAGTGCATTGGCTGCCCTGTGAGTATGTTGAGCCACTGGAAATCTCAAGAAGAGGTCAAAGCAGACAATAGAGATTTGGGTGTCATTGACAAAATACTTGTATTTAAGATCATGAGATTGAATCAAAATGTATACATAAAGAACAGAAGTAGCCCCAAGATGGGGAAGAAGGCTATTCCTACAATGTGACTATGTGATCTGAGGCTCTGTAAGCACTGGTCTTAATTCTTTTTTATTTTTATCAAGTTTAGGAAGGGGAGGTTAGAGAACATGGGTAGTTACTGGAGGCTTTATTAAGAAGGTAAAGTTCAGTTTGAGAATTAATAGCAGTCCCAGAGATAGAGCTGAATTCTGTACTTAGGACAGAGATTTGTCCTCCATTCGTTTCTGCCACCTTGGAAACAACAAATACTTGTTTGAAGCTTGCCACACTATAGGCAGGGAGTAGCCAACTTCCTGCCCAAGATATCAGCCTGAGGGCTCTTCAACCTGGAATCTCAGATTGCTTTCTCCGCGTCTTGGAGGCCATTCTTGGAGGGAAAATCCACTGTTATCTCCCTTGATGCATGGTGCAATAGTCAGCAGTTCTTAGCAATTTATATTCAGATAAATTGCATTTGCTCCTCTGTGAATTTTTTTCTTTAATTCTAGCAGATACCACAATTGTATTTTAACTTATAAAAATGTTTGTATTTGTTGTCATGAATGGTTCTTTATCAATCTTTTTTTCCTCATTAGATTAGAAGTAAAAAGAGCAAATTTAAGGCAGACACAGCAGAGACTACTATTTACAGGGCTTACACACTCCTCCCTAATGTTGGAGTTTCCTCCAACTTTGTAATATCTTTTTTTCCAGTTCCAAATAATCTTTCTGCCTTTAAGATGGCCCTCTGGCTAGTGTTGACCTGGCCACATCTAGAAATTACAAATCTTGTCAGCTCAGAAAAGTTGCAGGCTAAAAAGCTTCTCAAAGCCATCATTACTCCTGCTCTCTTCCCAAAGGAAACCAAAGCAGTAAAAACCACACATCAGTCAAGGTCCAAACAATAAAACAGAAACCATTATCCATTTTGAGAAGAGACCAAATTTAATGGAGGGAGTTTGTTATCCATGTATAGAATGGCTGAGAAGCCGAAGAGGGAAATACTGGATAATCAACCATGTTCATCAAGAGCAGGGGCACAGTCATCCCAGGGCTGGAGGGTTGAAGAGAGGGGATAGTGTTACTGGAACCTAAAAGTGGCCCTTTCGGTGGCTGCTAAGGCTGCCTAAAGCAGAGAAGAGAATCCATACCCAGTTTCTCTCTTTCTCCATCTCTCCAATCTGCCGGTCAGTGTCTCCCACTGGCCAAATCCTAGTGAAGGCAGATGGTAGGGGAGGCTGGGAAGTGCAGGCTGTTGGGATTAGCCCCACTGCTGTAGGGAGGAAAGAAGGGGAAGGGCAAGGAATGGTTCTGAGGGCAAACAGGCCGAGGATTACCACAGAGTACTGAACTAGATTATAGTTCAAAAGCGATAAAGACACTCTAGCACTACTCTTTATTTCATAAGTATAAATGCATATATAAGAATATATGAAGGGGGCACCTGGGTGGCTCAGTTGTTTAAGTGTCTGCCTTCTGCACAGGTCATGATCCCAGGAGAGCCCTCCCTTGGGCTCCCTGCTCAGTGGGGAGCCTGCTTCTCCGTCTCCCTCTGCCTGTGCTCCCCTGCTTGTGTTCTTTCTCTCCCTCTCTTTCTGTCAAACAAATAAAATCTTTAAAAAATATGTATATATATGAAGGATTTGAGCTGCCTCTTTATTCAGTTTTAGGGTCTTAAATAAACCAAGTGTATTTTCCAATTTCCTAATTAAAAAAAAACCACCTTACTAGTAACTTAATGTTACTCAAATTCCTACACATTAGAGTATTAAATATGTATCAAAGTAAGATTGAGAAGAAAAAAAGCACATTTTGTGCACATAGTAGTTCCCTACAGGTTTGCTGAAACTTCTGACTTAAAGTTGGATTTTGGTACACATCTCTTTTCTTGGCAGAGATATACCAAGTAGAGCCTACTGCTAGTAAGTCTGTTCTTTCCTCTAGGTTTTTGTTGATACATAAAAACAGGATGAAACATCTAAACATCTGTGAAAGTCAACTAGTTTATTTTGATTCCTATGAGAACTGCTAAATTTAATTAGCAGGACAAAGAAAAACCAAGTTTACAGTCATGAAGTTTTTCATGTATTAAAGAGGTCTGAGTACATTAAAGTGCTCCTATCTGTTTATTTATATGTAAGATGTAGTTAGCAACACCCTAGCTACATCAGAGGATTATTGTGAGGACAAAGAAGTTCAAAATGTTTTGAAAATGTATAATTAGGTACAAATGTGAGGTAATATTATCCGTGTTAATTTCTTGTCAATTAATACTTGACATTTTCCATAGCACACTTACAAGAAGTAGGGCTTAAAAATAATATTATGTTTCCCCACCGTGACCGTGACCCATAAGATATGATACTTTAAAAAGAATGACTAACAGAAGTTACTAGTAGAAGAGATTGAGGTGGCAAATGTCCCCACATGCTGCAAATAGTCATTATGGATGACTGTAGTCCATGTGCTAAATAAACAAATGAATAAGTAAGTGATGCTCTGCCCAACTAAGGGTTTGTAGCCAAGTAACCGCTGCAATTTTAAAGAAATAAATTCTTAAAGGAATAGCCAAAAAAGACATGCTTTATCTTAATTTTCTCTTGCTCAGAAGGGAGTTTTACTCCTATACATAATGAATGAGAGTATTTCAAGGGTCAGATTGATTCCATCACTAAAATTACAACTCAGGTTATAGAGAAATTCATCTACATCCTGCATTTTTAACCAAATTCAGTCAACTATCTCCTTAACTACATTTCTCAAGGTTACTTAATCCTCTGTGGATAGCAACAGCAAAATTTTATATAGGCAAGGCCAACTAAGATTAAAGCTAAATCGAGGAACTAAAATTTTCATTTTACAGAGTTAGTAGAGCATCTCTCAAACTCTCCCAGTCTCACTGTAAAGGGAGTCAGGGTGCAGCTAAGGGATAGTAGAAGTAGAGACTATGGATGTCATCTCAGGTCCTTCTGAAGGATTTTAGTTCTCAATGTAGGTTTTGCTTAGTAGTGAAGTGGTGATCATTTGCTTTAATTCCTTTAACAAATAGTTATTCCTGTGTGCTAGCCCTGGGACTCTCATCAGAGATAATTTTGTGCATTTTGCAGTGCTTAGAGACATTTTTGTTTGTTTGTTTTCACATCTCTCTACTCATCACAGCCCTGGTGGCTAGAGGTCAAGAACGTTGTAGAAGTTTCCCATCCCTACCGCCAAGAAAAAATTATCAAGAAATTGTGGTTTGATACTGATATTTGAAATGATACAAAAAAATTTTTTTAAAAATAATAATAAAAAAAGAAATGATACCAAATCTGAAATGTCAACAGTGCTGAGATTAATATGCTTTGAGCAAGGCACAGTGCTAGGTGTTAGGTTATAATGATGAGCTAAATCAGACATAAAAGCATTTTGTTTTCATGGTGCTTAAAATTCGTTTTGGGGAAAATCCTTATTTGAATAATAGTCTAAAATATTTTTTCAAATATAAACTGTAATTATTGCTTTTTAATGGCAATGATCATCTTGGGAGAGCACATACAACAGAGGGATTTGACCTACTCAGGAAAATCGGTTATAGTTTTTTCTAAAAAAATGACTGAATAGCTAAAGTACCAGAATTTTTTAGTAATTTGCTTTTTTCTGTATTACAGATTCACGGTTTACTCATGTCACTATTGCTCAACTGCATTTTGAAATATATATATTTTTTGGTTAGGTTAATGATTATATATAGACAAAAGCTTACCTAATCTTTGCTATGGTCTGTAGTTCCATATCCTAAGTTTAAAATGAAGCAGTGAATAAAGCACTGAAAATGTTCTTTAGGGATAGCTTGCCTGGTTTTGTGCTCTATAAAGGACTTTGTTAACATTATATATATATTTAAGATTTATGCAAAATCTATCCTTGTATTTTTCAGGATCTTGTCTTTTTATCCTTTTTTTTCACACAGAACAGAATAAAAGACATTATCTTTTGAAGAAAATAATAGGCTTTTTTCAATAAAAAGAAATTACTATTCTTTGAGATAATCCATTACATTTTCTCATCTACTCATTTCTTAAGCTGATAAATCTGTTTTTCTGTATCCCTGTTTCTACTACAACTATTTTATGCAAGATCTTAAAGTTCAGGTCACATTTTATTGTCATTTTTAATTGTGGATCAAACCAATTCTTTTGTGAAATTCCTTTAGCTCTTAACTTTTATTCTATAACAGTTTCTTCTTTTTTCTGTTCCTTAGCCCATTCCTTCCCTGTCTCTCTTCCTAGTTGTGTTTCCTGTTCCTGCCCTGATATGTATTCAATCTATGTACCAAGTTCAGTTGTCAACAACTTTACTGTTTGGTTCAATACAGAGAACTCACTTATCTCTCTTGTTCATTTCATGTCCTTCTTGGGGTTTTGGAAATACATAGGCACTGACAGAAACTGTTTAAATATGTAAATAGCTAAACATTTAAATATCTAAATATTTAACATTCAAATCTGTTAATATACAAATAACCCTGGATACTGATGTAATTCAGCCTGAACCTATTCACATATTCTTAGTTGATCATCATTAAAATCTACATCTCCAACCTTTATCACCTTCACCTTCAAGATCTTCATAGTGTCTCAAATTTAACATTTCTATCAAAGCCTCAAAATGACCTTTAAAAAGAAAAAAAAATTTTCTCTTACTCCTCAGATGGAACTATCTCTGTCAATTAGATTCTCTTATGTCTACTTACCAAAGCTACCACATCAAGCCAGTCATGCCTGTTTCCATTGCCACTTCTCCAGTAGTGGTCTCATTATTTCAAACCCGATCAACTGCATCATTCCCCTAACTGGTGACTCCTGTCTATGGACCTCACTACAGCCTCTTCCCTATAATTTATTTCACACATTGTTAACAAAGTAATCCAATATTCCCCAAACACCATGTCAAACACAATAATTTCTTCTTCAAAAGTTATTTTCTTTGCCATCATAATAAGGTTCACATTTTTATTCCTTGTTCTATGTATGCCCTCTTACAAATCTTTCCCTTAAAGTCTTCTTTAAAATATCCTTCTTTAGGGGTGCCTGGGTGGCTCAGTTGGTTAAGCGACTGCCTTCGGCTCAGGTCATGATCCTGGAGTCCCGGGATCGAGTCCCGCATCAGGTTCCCTGCTCAGCGGGGAGTCTGCCTCTCCCTCTGACTCTCCCCCTCTCATGCTCTCTCTCTATCACTATCTCTCTCAATAAATAAATAAAAATCTTTAAAAAAATATCCTTCTTTAAATTCCTTGCAATATTTCTTCTCAGAGACTCATAAAAGACATTTATGAGTACAGTTCCTTTATGATTATTCCTTTCTCAATATTTATGACATGTATCATGGACAGCATCTGGAACTTCATGAAACTACCATATACTGTTAACCATCTTTGTTCTGTTCAACTCATTTCTCTCAAATTAGATTGTAAGATCCTATAGATGAGATGTTGGCCTTATACTTCTTTAAACTTAAAAAAAAAAAAAGGATACCATTTTCTCTTCCAACATCTAGCCATTGCCCCAAGTCTAGTGAGCATTGAGACTAGTTGGTGATTCTGTTAATGATGCTTATTGTTTGTTATAGGAAGAAAAAATATTGCTCACTATCATAAAATAACACAGGGAGAAAAGAAAAATTTAAAAAATAGAAACATTTTTAGTTCTGAATTAATTTAATGAATATTTTAAATTATCAAGAGTAGGCATTCTTTACTCAATAGTCTTTTAGGATAATTTCAGTTTGGTATGATCTGTTAGATTTCCTTTGTTTTTCAAAGAAATAGACTTCAGGATGAACCAGTTTTGAATAAAAGTACAGATTTCTTTTATTTCTTCATAGTAAACAAACTCATATAATACTCAAATAAAAAAGAACAAATTGCTTTCAGTAAGTATATTTTTTTTCATCTATATTTTCTTCTTTCAAATTCCAAAACACAGAAGAATTGAGATAGTCATCATTTTGTCAAAACCACCTAGCCTATAATTCTGCCAATAGAACTTCTAACCATTCTTCATAAAGCCCCTGATATATAGAATTAGGAAATCAAACTCATTGGCTTAAACTCCAGGATACAAACCCTTACAAATGCCAACACACTCACTGTGATACCAGCTCTTCTGTTTCTTTGCTAAGGATTTAGCGGTGAATACTACATCCTGAACATAATGGATGGACTGAGTTTACATGGCATGGACACAAGCACTACTTACTGGACAAGTGAGGAAGACACAAAACCACCTGAGCTGATTAATTAGTGTTTGATTAGGGAGAGGAGCTGATGACTGATTTTCTCTTTCCCTCTAACTCTTTGACAGCCAACAGCACATGAATAATATTTGTTAGACTATTTTACCCATGCAGTTTTTCACTTTGAATCAAAGAAATGAGAAATTACATTGTTTGTCCCCACATTGATTCGAAGAAGTTAATATGATAGTGAAAATATTGCTAATTCTAGGGATATAGAACATTGAAATGTCTCTAATTTTCAAATGGTCCTTATTATAGGGCCTGAACTTGAAAATTTTTTTTAAAAAGTAAATTATTGAGAACTCTGAGAAACTTTAAAATATATGGTGCTAAATTTTGAATTACAGATAAATCAGCAATGAAGAAGTCTATACATTATTGTCATTATATCATACATCAGTATATGGCAAAGAAAAATTAAGCATGATCCAAAATGATTGTGTAATTGTGACAATATTTATGTCACCAGTTATGAATGCATCATTATGGGTTTTTGGATACACCAAATACCAGAACATAGAAGAGAATTCAACTAAAAAAATTTTTGAAATACATGAATTGGACTATATTTTAGTGTTCCATCAGTTGTTATTTGATAGTTCAATAATAGTAAATTATGTTTTTGCTTTGTAACATTACTTTGGGTTAATCAAATCTCCATTCCTTCATAATCTTTCCATTATCTCTTTATATAGAATCCCAATATACACTACTATGGATTTACTGCTATTTAACCTAAGATGATAGAAAGTAAGCTTCATGAAGACATTCATGTCTATAATAGTGATAATCAATGATAGGTAATATAGATATCATCAAATATCTAAATAAATTTTAGCACACATCATGAGCTTAGTCCTTTTTTCATCTATTATTATTTTATTGTTTATCACTTATGATTCGTTTATTTCCTCACTTACTCTCAGTTTGTTTTGATGTATACTTGGAAGGACTCCTGCAAAGTTGTTTTATCTTTGCTTTGTCTCTGCAATCCTACCTCATTTCTTTTTTTTTTTTTAAAGATTTATTTATTTTATTTTAGAGAGAGAGCATGAGAGCAGGGGGAGAGGCAGAGGGAGTAGGAGAGAATCTCAAACAGACTCCCCGCTGAGCACAGAGCCCAGTGTCGGGCAATGTGGGGCTCTATCTCAGGTCCCAGAGATCACGACCTGAGCCCAAACCAAGAGGCGGGCACTTAACCCACTGAGCCACCAGGCGCGCCTCATTTCTATAAAATAAATCTGTTCCCATCAAACTGTGAGTAGTTTAAACATAGAAACTTTGTGATCTTCATCTTATATTCTTAGAACAGCACCTGGCAGCTGGCAGCCAGTGGGTTAATGTTTGAGGAAATAAAATGTTTGAGATAAACATTGGCAGCTATGATGCTGTGGAGAAGAAATTAATTTACAGAATTAAATTTGACAGTCCAGTGTGGTTTTTTTAAGTAAAACACTTTTCCCATTTGTAACTATGAACTGCTGTTTCACACACACAAAAAAAAGACGGTAATTACTTTAGATGCATATTTTAATGATTTTATGAATCACTAATGATTGTGACAAACATGCATTTGAGTATATGTATTTGTTAGTGTAGGGTATGCACGAAGACCTAGCAATAAAGATGTTCATCACTAACTTGTTTACGATAGAGGACAATTAAAAAACACAGTCTGGGAGCACCTCGGTGGCTCAGTCGGTTAAAAGTCTCCCTTCGGCTCGGAGCATGATCTTGGGGTCCTGGGATCAAGCCCCATGTGAGTTCCCTGTTCAGCGGGGAGTCTGCTTCACCCTCTTTCTGCCCCTCCCCCTGCTCGTGCTCTCTCAATTATGCTCTCTTTCTCACTTGCATGCTCTCTCTCTCTTTCAAATGGATAAATAAAAATCTTTAAAAAAAATAGTCTCCCTCTTGAACAACAGGGGGTCTAGGAGCCCTGTGCAGTCAAAAATCAGTAAATATATTTTGACTCCCCCAAAACTTAACTATCAATATCCTAATGTTTACCAGAAGACTTATGATAACATAAATAGTAGATTAACACATATTTTGTATATTATTTGTATTATATATATTTTTACAATAAAGTAAGGTAGAAAAACAAAGATGTAATTAAGAAAATCATGAGGAAGAGAAAGTACATTTATAATACTGTATTTATTGAAAAAAATCTGTGTATAAGCAGACCTATACAGTTCAAACCAATGTTGTTCGAGTCAACTGTATATAAATGACAAATAATGGAAAATTGGTTTGATAAAGTCATGTTAAATAATAAGACAAAAATATTACCATAAAGAATACTTAATGGCATGAAAAATGAATACTACATTAGGTAAGAAACATATGACAACATTTATATATAATATGATCCCTTATTTATAAAAGTAATATGTAGATATATGTCAAGTAGGATTAAAGAACAGAAAGTCAAAGGTAAATGGAAGTTTTCTATGGGTAAGAAAATTGCACATTATTTTTATTTTTAACCTTTTGCTTTTTAGTGTTTTCTGTAATAATCTCATAGTAAACATGTTGCATTTTAAGTGTTACTTTTTAACTGAGATAAATGATCACTGTTATAATGAAAAAAATTTATTTCATGTGGTTACATAATTCACCAGAAAATGTTTTATATACAATTTCTATATAATTTTGGGCAAAATGACTTTCTAATTTTCTTATTTTATCCTTTATCATCTCTAAACCAAACCAAATTTAGATTTCCTAAATTTGAGTTCTCACAATATAAAATTTAATGTGAAAATCAAGTAAGTTCAACAAAATATTTTACTTTAAGCCCAGTAAGTTCTAGACACAAAGATGACCAGATAAGCAAGGTACAGCCTTTTTCCTTAAAGGCTCACAATTAAGAAGGAATAAGACATGTACACTTAGAAGTAGAAAAACAAGAAAAGAGTCATCAAAAGCACAGGGTTTTAGATGTGACACTCTAAGGAATTTCTAAATGTTTGCCAAGAAAATCCTAAAATATAAAACATCAAAGAAACTCACAAAGCATCAGGAACCTGATACTATAAAAGATTATATGATAATGGCACTTCCAACTTATTTCTATCAGGATAATTATAAATAAATAAAATACATTGCATTCTGTTTGTTAGTTTAATGCTTTCTGGAGCTCCACTTCCCTTAAAACCACACTCATGGCTATTAATGGATTATTCTCATCCAGTGCTATATCAATTAGAGGAGCAAATTGGAAAAAGGCAGGATGTAAATCAATTCTTTTTCAAACACAGAGGACAAGTAGATGAACCAATACACATCCCCTGAAGTTTTAGCAGCAAAACAATTTCTGCGTCTAGAAAGAGTATTTGAAGAAAAACAGCGTAGCTTCATTTTAATACTGACTTCTGTTTGCTCAGTTTTTGTTTTAATAAGATATATTGGTATGTTTGATTACTATAATTTTAATAACAAATAAAAATTTGGGGAATATAATGGTCTGATACTTATCCATGAACCTAACAATAATTATTCATATAAGTTAAACTTAAGTAATTCATTAAACTTAACAGTAATTTTGCTCATGCCACCTTCAGAATATATTATTCTTAGTAACTCCAAAATAAATGTTTAAGTGCAACCAGCTGAGAAGACTAACCAAAATTGGAAAATATTAAATCTTTTCATTAGAAAATTAACCAGTTTTTCTTAGGGTACAATTTCTTAAGGTTCATCTGGAATTTGTCATAGGTCAATGAATATTAATGACTACTTGTTTTTTTTCCCACATTGTCCCATTTATCCCTATATTTACATAGAGCAACTTCTATTTCCTCAT
Organism: Neomonachus schauinslandi; assembly: GCF_002201575.2. Taxonomy (NCBI): domain Eukaryota; kingdom Metazoa; phylum Chordata; class Mammalia; order Carnivora; family Phocidae; genus Neomonachus; species Neomonachus schauinslandi. Next base: position 97,313,700 of record NC_058409.1, on the reverse strand, counting down.
TGTATAATTGGAATTTATCCAGTTGGACAAAGACCAGAGCTAGCTCAATGTTGTATTCATCACCTAGAGCACCGTTGGCCTTCAGTCAATGTTAAATATTAATAACAATAAAAGCTTCCATAAGCAAAGCCAGGCAAAGCACAGGGGAATATAAGAAATCACTCACTCCAACACCAACAGCTTCACCCTCATCAGAAAAGATCACCCACAAGAGGAGAAGGTAGTATTCCTCTTCCTCTTTAGACCCACTCCCTCAGTTAGCTAGACTATACTATGACAGTTTTGTGATGAATCAACAATAAGGTCTAAAAATCATCCAGGAAATGAATTGAGACTATTTAACATTAGACCTCTCAAGGAGCCATATTTTAATGATGAAACAAAGGTAGATTCTAAGTTGGGATGCATATGTTACCCTGGTTTCTTAAATATGCACTGTTCCCTCCATCACTCTCAGACCTGCAAAGGACCAGAGATTAATGGTCATAATGTGAGAATTTAGTAAAAAAACAAACAGATTCCACAAAGAACTCCATTTCCAGCCTGGCTCTTACATCTTGTGTTCTAGGGTTGCCTTCTAACAACATATGGGAAAGACATCAAGTGTTCCCAAACAACCTTGGCAAAACTGTAACTGTCAAATCTCTAGCAGAATATCAAGGGCTGTATTTGGCAACCATTAAATAAATGAGTAGGTTTTGGCAGGATCAACACTTCTATGCTCTCTTTCTTTACAACAAAACAAAACAAAACAAAAAGTCCAATGACTTCTTTATATAGTCTCGATCCATATAATAAAAAGCACCCTTTCCTGTAATTGAATTGTCATTTTTTCCATTTATTTTCTGTAATGTCCTTGATATTTTCTATTTCTTTCCTTCAAGATGATAAATGCAAAACAGAAGGCTTGCACTAATTACTGTACTATAGTTGTCTTTCACTCACATCTACTCAACATATTAATACCTGCATCTTAAAGGCTAAATTCATTCCACTCTTTGCTTCCTAATTTGTTACAGTTCCTATAGAAGCATACTGTGACAACAAAACTCTAGCTCTGAAACCCTGTAGTGTGTTAACTAACAAATGCTTCAGGGAGGTAAAAGATGATTGTTAAGGATCAAGTGATTCAATTTTTAGTGATCAACAGATATCCAAGGTTTATAATAATCCTTCATTGATAACACCCATGCATACAAGAAACTCAGCACTAATGGAATGTACCAAATATAAATGAGAAAAAGAAATCTGACCCAATGATTGGATAAGATTTACATGAAATGTACATTCATGCTAGTAAAAATGAATTGTTCCTATACACTGGATATTTCACACAGTGAGTATTCTTACACTTGGACTACCTCACACACTGAATATGAAGCTCTATTTTGTGTAGGCAAGTGATCACATCGAGATAGCTGTCTCCAGAGTACAGCAAACTGGCATTGCTATCTGGGTCCCATCCTTCGTGCAGCCTCACATGCTGTTACAGGCTCTGGGCAGCTGCTATGCAGAGACCAAGCAGGCAGCATAGAGAGGAAGGGTGGTGCTTCCACCATCTGGTGATCAAAGACCCTTGGGGGGCTCATATTAGGTCACAAGCTTCTCTGCCACTGTATGACAGGAACTTGGCCAAACACACTTTTTCACTTCTTACCGTCCTCTTGAGGCAGAATGTGGGGTGGGTGGGTATTTTCCTATATGTGCATATTTGGCCTTTTCCAACCCATTCTCAACAGAGCAGCCAGAATCATCTTTATAGAACATAAATCAGATCAAGTCACACCACTGCTTTCCCACTGCACTTAGGAAAAAATCCAAACTCCTTTGGTCACAAGACCCTGCTTAATCTGGTTCCTGCCCAATATCAATTTCTTTTCACATCTCTTTCCCAATGATTTGTCAGGCTCCAGTGCCTCTGACCTCCTTGCTGTTTCTTGCATAAACCAAGATTTTCCCCACTTTTGGGATGAGGTACTCCTTCTTCCCTCTGCCTGGAAATGGTTTCCTGTTTCTGGTATGGCTCCTGCTCACCATTCTTTAGGTCTTGACCCCAAGGTCATCTCCACAGAGAGACCTTCTATGACAACACTTCCTGAAGCACCTCCTGTAGTTATTAGCCATAATTCATGTATTTTCTTACATGCTTATAATAATCCATAATTACTTTAGTGTTTAACAGTTTGGGAGAGGTTTGTTGTAATTTTTCAGGTGTTCCCAGTAGAATGAAGCTTCCTGTGGGCAGAAACCATCCCCTTTTTCTTTCCTATTGTAATCTTAAGGACCCCTTTTTCTTTACTGTTGTAATCTTAAGGCCCAGGAGGTCCTTAGGGGCAACTCAATAGAGATATGTAATTAAATGAATATATCAACACATAAACTGAATGACTTAATGGGAATTAAGGACAAGTATCCCTTGAATACAATTCATTTCAATCATGTTTTAAAAAATATAACAAATCCCACTTTCAACCAATGGATGGTTTATCAAATAAAGTCAGATTTTCCCTTTTATATTTATCATTCCTAGAATTTACATACTCTAGTTATGGAAGGAAAAATGTATTATGTTGAGCACCTAAATGTTAGTTGTGAAATTAGAGTTTAATTCAACCACCAGAACCACCCTGTGTGGAGGCATTCTGCAGATTGGGAGCACAGAATTCAAGAAGTGTTAAATATCTAGGTGCTTGTACTAGTTATTTACTACTAATTTATCACTATAAAGCTCAGATTCAAACTTAAGTGTACTTATCACCTTGGGCTGATTTTACACTACATCTTGGCTGCTTTTGTTGTCAAATAACATCAGGCAGAATCTGAGAAAGACTAAAATCAACTTAAAGAATTCTTGTTATGTGGATTTAAAAAAAAGTATGCCATGACATTAATAAGTGTTGTCAAATAAACAGTGACAAAATCACTGGGTACTCCATAGTGTCCTTCAGCAGAAGTTTTTGAGTTTTTAAATTAGTTTGTTATAATAATCAAGTAAACAGAGCTGCAAATAAGCATTTCCAGAAAAGTGAACTATATAAGCTTAGCTTAATAAATTATGCTCTTAATGATCAGAAAGGATGATTCACTGACATTCACTATCTCACAATGTCAAGGGACATTTTATTTATTGCAACCATCTATCCAATAATCAAATCCATATTGTTCCTTACTTTTATTGGTCATAGTAGTGAACAATAACATTTGTTTATAATTTAATGTCTTCTGTTATGATGAGTGAGAATGAGAGATTTCCTCAAGGGATGGACTAAAATTCCCTATCAGTAAATACTTGTTTTATTATGTTACAAAAATTTAAATTTTATAACAGTGTTTATATTGAAGGTAGCCTTTCTAAATAAATTACTGTTAGAAATATATTAAGGTAAAAAGCAAATGTATGACAAGAGGTAGCTTTTTTCCTAAGTATTTTAAAACCTGGAATAAGCCAGACACAGAAAGAAAAAAAACTACCTGATCTCACTTCTGTGTGGACTCTCAGAAAGTTGAATACATAGAAGCAGAAAGTAGAATGCTCTTTACTGGGGTGGAGAGGTAAAGGAAATAGAGAAATGTCGGTCAATGGGTACAAAGCTGCAGTTAGGTAAGATGAATCAGTATACAGATTTAATGTACAGCATGATGACTATAGTTAATAATACTGAATACTGGAAATTTGCCAAGAGAGTAGATTTCAGTTGCTTTCATCACAACAAAAATTTTTTAACTATGTGAAGAGAAGATATAAATTAGCTTGACTACAATAATCACCTCACTATGTATATGTATATCAAATCATCATGTTGTCATCTTGAATATATACAATTTTTATTAAAAAGTTAAAATTAAATTAAAAATCTGGGTGTGAGTACAGGGAAAAGAAGCAATAGTCAGATCCCCACAGAAATTTTAAAAAACCCAGCGTGAGGATAAACAGTAAGCCCAATATTCTGTCACTTTATAGGTGGATGGAATACCAGTTCTCCATTTCTTATCAGAAGTAGTCATGGGGAAGAGAACATTTCGGGCGTGGTGAACTTCCAAAAATCAGCTCCTCCTTAAAAACAGTAAGAACATTAGCAAAATTTGCCAATATCAACTTTTTCCGAGCTCTGGAAATTAACCAAAGGTTTGAAACAATCTGAGGAGCATTTATTCAAGAAAAATGGCAGAAAATGGTAAGAACAGTGACTCTGATATTTTAACTTGCTCTCTTCATATCCTTCTCTCTATAGTGGCCTTACAAACCCAAAGCTGCAGCCAAGGTAGCTGTGGAAATACAGCAGCCTAGTAGCTGCTGGAGAATATAGAATGGGTTTGGAGCTGCTTGTAAAGTTTCATCACTAAATAACTGTCAATATCTTGACCTTTCTGGAAGCTCCCTTGAAAAGCTTTATTCACAGGGGTCATCTTTATTTGACCTGATTCAGTGTTTGGAAAAGCCCCATCCTCCAGGCATCGTTGCAAAACAAGCATTAGCAATTTTTGTTTCATGTGGCAGCTGCCTGAGGTTGTGATAACAGTTGGGACAAATAAGAGGTTGACCACAATACATAGGAGGGAAAATCTGAGGAATGAGATGCCCAAATGTGACTGAAAATCTCCAACAACTTTCTGGGGATATAGAAAGCCATGAACATGTACACAGCTGAGTAAGACCTACATAAGACCAATCAAGGCTCTGCTATATCTTATTCTGGCTGGCCTTGAGCTCTGCGTATACAGAAGATAAAGGGTCAAGCAGAATTTTAAGCTGATGGAGCACTGAAAGTATAATCACACATACAGAGCTCCTTGGCAAATAGTGAGAGACATATTGATTCAAGGTCTTTAAATAAATTTATATCCAATCACTAGCTGACCACAAAGCTACCTTATCAGAAACCCCCAAAGTACAAACTTCAGCTGGAAGGAGCTTGTGCTAGTCAAAATCTTAAACTTATTCTGTGAAAAGCTGTCATTTCAATTTTGCTGAGCATAAATAAACAAATAAATACAAATATTGAGCTTGATTTAGCTACTAAAAGTTAATCTATCATGACAGTTAAAGAAGAAATAATACAAATCCTCCACAAAAACTTTCATAAAGTAGAAAAAGAGAAAAAAAATTCCCAATTCATTTTATCAGACCCTAATACTAAAACCAGATGGAAACACTGTAAGAAAACTATGACCTAATATCCCTTTTAAATATAGAAGCAAAAGTCCTCAAGAAAATACTAGCAAACTGAATTCAGCAAATAGACAAATGATTATACACTATCACCAATTAGAATTTATCCCACAAATGCAAGGTTGGTTTAGCATCTAAAAAATCAATGAAATACATTGTTAATAGAATAAGGGATATAAACCACATAATCATCTTAATAGATTCAGAAAAAAACAATTGAAAAATCAACCATCCTTTCATGATAACTCTCATCAAACTAGGAATAGATGGAAATTTAGATTTAATAAAGGGCATCTATGAAAAAATCCCACAGCTAACATTATACTTAGTGGTGACAGACTGAATGCTTGCCACCAAATATTAAGAACAAGACAAAGGTGTCTGTTCTCACCACTTCTGTTCTACATTGTACAGAAGGTTCTATCAGGGCCAATTAAGAAAGAAAAAGAAATAAAAGGCACCCATATCAGAAAGGAAGAAGTAAAACTTTCTCTGTTTGTAGATGACATGATGTTTTTTTATAGGAAATCCTAAGGAATCCACTAAATTGTTATTAAAACTAAAAACAAGATCAGCAAAGTTGCAGGATAAAAAACCAACATTAAAAACTCAATTGTACTTCTATGTGCTAGCAATGGACAATGCAAAAGTGAATTTTATTGTATGTTCCAATACAATATACATTTCTATTGCTTCTTCTCCCTACATTGTCTATACTTTCAAAAGATCTTTTTTATTTGAATGCTCTTTTAACAAATAATTCACCTTTTTCTAGAACTTTGAGGCATTCTACTTTCCCAATTAAAGGATGTTCTACTTTTCCAGTCACCACTGAATTTGGGGTTACAAATATTATTAATAAACACTAATATACACAACCACTTTTTTAAAAAATCGAGTTATTCTATGTGATCACTACTTTGGATCATAGACCTGATTTTAGTGAGGTGGATTACCTTGTACCCCTCTGCATAGTCTTGAGGGGGACTGTACCTCAGGGTAAAACTGTACCCAAGTGCCTTCATTAAGAGTCTGATGCCAGTTGAAATACCTTCCAGTTGAAATACCTTCTTTCGGTGGCTAATCCCAACTGAAAAAAGGCATGCCCCACTAATACCGAACAATTACATCTTTAAAGAAATAGTAGCTTTTTGATACATGATACACTTTACCATAAAATATACCCTTAAGTGTACAACTCAGTGTTTTTAGTATATTCACAGAGTTTCGCAAACCATTATCACTAAGTTTAGAACAATTTTATCCCCCCCTAAATAAAATCCTCAAACCCATTAGCAGTCACTCCCCATTCCTTCCTTCCCCTAGCCCCTGGCAACCATTAATCTACTTTCTGCCTTAATCGATTTGCATAATGTTTTCAGGTGTCATTCATGTTATAACATGTGCCATTACTTTATTCCTTTCTATTGGGGAATAATATTCTATTGTGTGGATATACCACTTCTGTGCATCCATTAATCAATTGATGAACATGTGGTTATTTCTACTTTTTACATATTATGAATAATGCTCTTATATAAGTTTTTATATGGACATACATTTTCATTTCTCTTGAGTATACAACTGAGAGTGTAATTGCTGGTTCATATAACTCTTGTTTAACCATGTGAGGAACTGCCAGGCTGTTTTTCAAAGTGACTATACCATCTTACATTCCAACCAGCAATCTATGAAGGTTCCAGTTTCTCCACAACATTGCCAATGCTGGTTATCTTTTTTATTATAGCCATCCTGGTGGATGTGAAGTGGTATCTCCCTGAGTTTTGATTTACATTTCTTTGATGGCTAATGATTTTGAGCATCTTTTCATATACTTATTTTTATTTCTATGTGTATGTCTGTTCAAATCATTTGCCCATTTTTTAAAAAAATCGCGTTATATAAAAATTGGGTTAATTGCTGAGCTGGAAGTATTTCTTAGGTATTCTAAATAGAAGTCCTTTTCAGAAATATGATTTTCTTCAATTTTATGGATTATCCTTTTCACTTTCTTGGTGTTGTCTTTGGAAACTCAAAAGATTTTAATTTTGGTAAGTCCAGTTTATCTATTTTATTCTTTTGTTGTTTGTACTTTTGGCATCATATCTAAGAGGTCATTGCCTAACCTAAAATCACATTTATTCTGCTTTCTCCTAAGAGTTTTTTTTTTTTTAAGATGTATTTATTATTTGGGGGGGAGGTGGTAGAGGGGCAGAGGGAGAGGGAGGGAGAGAGAGAATCTCAAGCAGACTTCCCGCTGAGCATGGAGCCTATCTCAAGGCCCTGAGATCATGACCTGAGCTAAAATCAAGAGTCAGATGCTTAACTGACTGAGCCACCCAAGTGCCTCATCACCTAAGAGTTTCATAATCTTCTCTTTTATCTTTGATCCATGTTGAAGTAATTTGTGTGTGTGATCTATCATAGGGGTCCAACTTTATTCTTTTGTGAGTGAATACTGAGTTGTCCCAGCACAATTTGTAAAACAACCAAGGAACCCCAAAACTATTCCTTAGTTCTTTTCCACATCTTTTACCCTCTGTCCAAAAACCAGTATCTTACCTCCTCTCTCCACCCCCCCAATCTTGTAATCAGTCAGAGTAGCTTACCATGACAAAAGGTACATGTCCAACTCAGTCAGCCTGTGTGGCTCTACTCATTATAGCCTCTAGATACCCAGGCACATGGAGGCTCTGTGCAAATCTGTGTCTCTGCAGTCCCCTCAGTGGTGTAAAAGAATACAGTGAATCACTCGCTAGTTCTTCATCCCACTGCCTGGAGGTAATACACATACATCAACCCCATTTATATCTCATTGACTAAATTTGGCCATGCCTAACTTTGGAGTGGGCACAGAAGTGCAATCCTTCCATTTGTCTGAAAGGTATACAGCTGGGCTTTTTATTTGTATTATTTTAAACAGCATTACTAAAATTTTACCTTTACACTACATTCATCCTTTAAGACACAGCTCAGGCATTGACTTAGTGGGAAGCTTTCTTAGTCCATTTGGGTTTTTTCTGCACATCTTTCTCAGAGCATATATCAAACAATTGCAATTGTAGACTTTGGTGGTGAGGGGATCATCCTTAATTGACTTAACTCCATGAGGATAGAGGCTATATTTTGTTTATGCATTTCTAGTTCCTATGTTATATAGTATCTGGCATAGAGCAGTTATACAAATATTTATTCAGTGAATGAATGAATGAGTGAATGAATGAATTTTTATCAATTTCTGGAGATCCAGTCATGTGAGGAAGACTGACCCATCAGGGCCCTCTTTCAGAAGAGTGCTGCACCTTATTTAAAGATAAGGTGACTCAAACTGAACCTAAAGCAAATTCTGATATATCAAATTTTGTATCTGAGAAAAATTGAAGCCATACATATTCTTTTTTTTGGAAAGATTTTTATTTATTTGAGAGAGAGAGAGAGAGAGAGAGCCAGCGAGAGGAGAGGCAGAGAGAGAAACAAGCTCCCCACTGAGCCAAGGAGCTTGACACAGGGCTCAATCCCAGGACCCTGAGACCGTGACCCAAGCCAAAGGCAGACGCTTAACCAGCTGAGACATCCAGGTGTCCCCAAGCCATACATATTCTTACAACCCTCTTCAGATATGGTTTCCTCTGAAGCCTATGTATCTCACTCTACCTCACAATGGAGACACAAAGGAAAACTGCTTCTTTGAACCATAAGCCTTGTAGAAGATTGTGAACCCAATTATACCATAAATAAAAATGAAAGATTTTGTGTAGGAGGTTTGTCACTGGAAAATAGGTCAGGACCTAAGGAATTGTTTTTGTTTGTATCACTAAATTGCAATAATTAGAGGTGTATGGAAATAAATAATTCTATTATTAAACACATACAAATACATACAATTATTGATTTATAATTTGGGGAGTATTTCTCTTACCAAACTGTATTTCTCATGCAAACCATATACAGTTGACCATGAACAACATAGGCTTGAACTGAGCAGATTTTTTTCGATGAATACAGTGTAGGACTATAAATGTATTTTCTCTTCCTTCAAACAATTTCTTTCCTGTAGCTTATTTTACTCTAAGAATATAGTTTATAGGGGTACCTAGGTGGTTCAGTTGCTTAAGTGTCTGACTCTTGATCTCAGTTCAGGTCTTGAGCTCAGGGTCTTGGGATCGAGCCCCACATTGGGTTCTGCTCTCAGCATGGAGTCTGCTTGAGATTCACTGCCTCTCCCTCTGCGCCTCCTCTCCCACTCATGTTCTCTCTCTCTAAAATAAATAAATACATCTTTAAAAAATAAATAAAAGTCAGTATCAAGTTCTGATTACCCAGAATTAGTAGTTCATATAAAGGATAAATTTATGTATTTTTTTCCAAGAACAATAAAGTAGCAGCCAGTACCTAATTTTTGAGTAATTATTCTGTACCAGGCTCTGTATACCTTATTTTGTTAAATCCTCATTTTGGTACTACTTTTATCCTCACCTTACACAAGAAGAGAGGAAGGCTTGGAAAGTAGAAATAGACTCCATGAGGTCATATGGTGCTGGGGTCCTACAATACTACACCATTCTGCCACTCCCCATCATATTTTCAGATGACTTGGATGATATGTCAGAGATGAACAAGGGTTTCAACTTCCATATCATTTAAATCTCTGCTACTTCAAAATAATAAGTTTAGAGGTAACACCCTGGCAAGGGACTTTTAGGGTTTTTTGGCAAATTCTGGCCTTGACCTACTGTGTTTCATTAGCACAGTATATAAGAAAAAGATTTTTAATGCTTTGAGGGTGGGAAAGTATTCATGTTCCATTCCACACAACTACTCCTTATTATCATCTACCTCTGTAAGTCACACATTATTTTAATAGCTTCTGAAGACATTTGAGTTTATCATATCTAATGACAATCAACAGCGTCTACCCACATGGTCTCCTTGGTTCCCCTCTTATATTCAGTTTAGCCTCTGACATAGTCCTCATCTCACTGGTAGGGTCCATAATCATTCTATCTTTAAATTTTTTTTAAAGATTTTATTTATTTATTTGAGAGAAAGAATGAGAGAGAGAGAGCACATGAGAGGGGGGAGGGTCAGAGGGAGAGGCAGACTCCCCGCTGAGCAGGGAGCCCAATGCGGGACTTGATCCTGGGACTCCAGGATCATGACCTGAGCTGAAGACAGTCGCCTAACCAACTGAGCCACCTAGGCACCCTATCTTTTAAATTTTTAATAAAAATCTCCTTTACCTCAAATTCTGTTAATATGGTCATAACACATATTCATTTAATGTGACTCTTTTGTAAGTTACATTGTGATTTTAATAGAAAAATTGTGTCAAGAGAAGAGAGGCAGAGAAAGCCAATCTCACAGGATGGAATTTCAGACTCTCAGGTTAATGTGAAGTTATTTTGAGGGATATGGAGCTTTTAGGGAGCCACTGAAATCCTAACTTGATACCTATTTCTGTATAAAATAGAACCCAGAAATGCCCAGAATACTACTGCTGACTGTTATCTATGGGGTTAATTTCGTCTCTTAGGTGAATCATTTTGAGATTCTTTCCTTCAACTAAATTGGAAACAGGAATTCTACTGAATTATTTTTCTCCTCATATTTATAATATGGGAAGAATTAATGGTTTATTTTTGCCTTTTTAAAGAACTTTGACCAGTTCTCAAAAAGTAATATACAGGTAGTAATTTATGTGCTATAATTGACTTACATATAATTAAACTTGTAGCAGAACTCGAAAATTTTCTTGGAAATCTTTATCTTATAAGGTCTAAATTCCGTAAGATAATGTCATAGAAAGTGTAGAAAATATTTATCAATACATGATTTCTTTTTTGTTTATTTTCTTTTATATAAATTAAATGGTGAAAGAGCTATTTTGTTCTAACTGCTTTCTTGATATTTCTTTGGAATACTTTTATAATCTGTAAAAGATAAATCTTATATGCTAGAGAATAACCATATAATAATGAAAACATTAGCCTTCCTGTCAGTTTTAAACTTTTTAATCTTTTAGAATTTAGATCAAATTCTCTGTTTGAATTGACAGTCCCTGCCTAATCCTTCCAAAATCTGGGAGCTTTACACATTATCATCTCAGCATTTAATGGAATAAAACTACACACAGTAAAGACAGAAATCCAAAATGCCTATAATTAAAGATAATAAACTCTTTTTTTAGAGATTGCATTTATACCCCAGGCTTTACCCAAATCAGTTGAGGAATTCCCTAAAATGTAATAAAATACTGTTTATCATCCATGTCCTCCACATTTCTCAGTTACATAAGGTACCTAGTTTAAGGGGTATTTGCATATGCAATATTTACCTTCCTTGCAATAATTTATTTAGCTGAGGAAGAAGATACTACCTGTAATAAAATAAAGAGGCCAGGAGATAAATAAATCCTCTTGGGACCTCATCCTCTTTGGTCAATCACCTTAGAAGAGTGACTTTTAAAATTCACCTGACTCTCTTAGTAGCAGTCAACCAGCCTAAAATTATCTACAGATTATTAATGCATCATTTCAAGCCAAAAAGGTCTTGATTCATCAGGAAAGCATGTATTTCTTAGTATGCAAGAGTTTTGCTAGCCAAAAAGATCAGTGATTATCATGTAATGTTGGTTAGACTTAGAATATCCTGGATTTTAGAGTTAGGAAAGGGTACAGAGTAAAGTGGTCTATACCCCATAGAATCAGTATCCCTTCCACCTCTCAGTTACATTTGCCTACATTCAGAATGAGGGTACTCATCTTTAAAGGATATGATTTAGATAACTGAATAAGGTGTGAATGAGATTTCAGCTTTTCAGTGGAAACACAAGGATTTCCTTCAGTCTAATACTTGATTTGGTTTCTTTTTGCTTTAATACAACTACAAATCCTCACAATGCTATTTTCTAAAGCTATATTACATTTTTCAGAAGATTAAAGTTCATGAGATTTTTAAATTAAGGTATCTAATTGAAATATTTTTTATTGATGTATATTCTGAAGATGTTTCTCCCTTACGCATATTGCTTAAATGTTTTCTAATCCCTCATAGCTAAAGTACCCTGAATATTTGAGGTGACAGTGCATGAAAATAGAAATATATGTATACATACTCATATATATGTATATATATTTTTTATATATATAAAAACTTGAACTTTATAAGAAGCCATTCTTGTGATATTATTGGGAGATGTTTCTTGAGTATTTCTTTAGCCTCCATCCTTGCAGATAGGAAAAAAATATATATAGAGTAATTATAAAATATGTAACTTTATATATAATTTGGTAACATATATTTATTATAATATAAAATTTATAAAATTTTAAAATACACCTGAAAGCTAATAACAAACTGCAATCCTTGAAAGCATAAGAATAGCAATCAAATTAATCTTAAAATATTTCTAATCACATTCCTTCCTTGTCCCCAAACCATTTGTGGATTCTGTTTAGTTAAAAAAAAAACAAAGTCCCACCAACTCCTTACCCAGACACCCAAAGCTTTCCCTGGTACGTGCCTAACTTCTATTGGCAAACACTTCTCACTCTGTCCTTTTTATGCAATATACAGGTCTTGTTCTATCATGGTAAACTTTCTCAGTTTAGTCTCCCTTCTCAAAGTAGCCATTCCTGGCTTTTTACATGTCTGAATTGTACCTACTCTCTAAGGGTCTGCATAAATGCTACTTTGATCAGAAAGCCTTTCCTGATTTTATCTGGAGGTATTTATTTCTCCTGCTTCTAAACGACCAAAGGACTTTATTTCTGTCTCTTACTACACTCATAACTTTTTATTTTTCATTGTAGTAATTTCCATTGTTAGCCATTTCTTTCTTCAAGCAAAGTTAGTATCTGAGCATGACTGACTTTTGTATTCTTCACAATGCTGTGCATAGTAAGTGCTCAATATATTACTTACTCATGCAAGACTATAATAGCAGAAAAGTCACCATGACGGTAACAGTAACGAATACGAATATTAAGTAGTTGTTAAGTACAGAACCCTGGGTTAAGCACTTTACACTCACCAGGGAGAAACTGAAATACACAAAGTATAAGGATCAATTCATTGAATCTAAATATTCTGGGAATATGTCTATCCCAAATTACCACTAAATAATTTTAGAGATGATCAACAAAAATGTAAAAAAAAAAAATGTTTTTTTGATTCAAAGTGAGCATTATAACAATGTGTGCTACTGCTATGATAACTCAGAGCCCTAAATGTTCTTCTCAATTTTATAGTTTGGGAAGATTTTTTTAAATCATATACATCGTTAAAGAAAAGACCATCAGTTTCTGATGCTGTTCACAACCACAGAGCCTGAGAAGCTGAAAGGAATGCTATTAAATGCCACTGAAGCTTAGAAAAAGTGTTTCCAGACTTCATTCATTTCCTCTGTCAGTAAGGAAATTCTGTCTTCAGACAATAGGAAAAGAAGCTTGTAATAGAAATTGCTGCAAATTCTGTTTGTGTTGATCCTTTAAGTTCAAACCTTTCGTTTCATGGGCTGCAGCCTTTAAGAAGAGAGCTGGTGGAGATGGATTATTCATTTCTATAATTAAAGAGATACTCAGCCATTGAAATATAATGCCCTTCTCTGTGACTGACAGCCGCTATGATTGGATGTTAGCAATGGGCCACATGGAAGATGAATTCAGGTAATCTCTAATTTTTTTTTCTCCTTCTCTCAGAAATGCCTCAAATTGACACTAATTTGATAGTCTCGAATCCCAGAGCCCCTTGGATACTGAGAATGGAATGTAAAGAAATTCTCCTTGGTGTCAGTCAGTAACTTTCTCTTTTCTTCAGGTTATAAAAGGTGATTGACAGGAGGAGGCCTGCTCACTGTTCCAAGGGAGATGAACTTGAAAACTGGTTTGGCAGACATCTGCTCTGGATTTTTTTTTCTAATTGGGATACCAGTGATGATGATAAGAGTTTATGGGAAGATAGATACCTTTTAATGCCACTGTCAAAGTCAGATGGCACAACACAGAAGCCCTCAGACAAAATAAAGTCGGGATTCACAAACATATTTTCTGTATTCCTTTTATCCATTCACTAAACACGGAATTAAGGATTGGAGGTAAAAATACAGACCCCTACGCTCATTCTCATCACCTAGGACTTCCTTATAAAATATAGTATTCCTAACCCTTCGTTACGCACATTGTAAATAAGGAGTAAATACAAGTGACTGAAAGAAAGTCAGAAAAAGAAAATAAACTCTCCTTCAAAAGACAAAAAGAATAAAGCAAGTTGCCTATTTGCAGTATGAACTCTGAAGTGAACTGTAGATGGCCCCAAAGAGGCCACACATAGGAACATTATAGGTGCTGGAGATGAAAACCCTGAATGGGGCAGGGACAGCCACTTGAGCATAATTAGATGCATCACCTCTCAGTGCACATTACTTTGCCCTGGGCATGTGAAATTTCACACACTGGCCAGGTCTGGCCAGATCTCAGGAGCTTGATTTTATGTGGTCTCACAGTCTATTTTTAATTCTACCATTATCTGGAAAGAACTTGTGCAATATATGTTTCAGGGAATATATATTCAGTATCAACAAGTCTGCCTTCTCATCCAGGGGAACAAAAGCAGAGTAAGTACACAAGCATTACAAATCACTATACTAGCACCCTAGAAAGCAATTTTACTCAAAGTATAGCACTTTCAAAAATACATGAAAGTCAAAACAGAAAAATAAATATATTACTACTAAATTTAAAATTACAATTAATTCATTACCTGGTACAAGCATTAAAAAAGGAAATCTGAGACATATAAGCTTTAGAATAGAAACCCCTCATATTTTGCTGCCCTAATGTAAGCACCCAGAAGTACATAGCTGACTTATAATTATTTGTTGAGCTAATGAATATGCAAAAATATTCAGAATGCTGGGCCATCTCCTAGATACTGTTCAGAGCTCAGATGATCCAAACTAGCCTAGAAATAGAAAACACCCTGGGCACATCCAGTTCCAACACTGGCTTCTATTAGTCACATTTCCTACTTGATTGTTTCAGAAAATCCAAGTAGAGCTTATTTAATTAGCGGTAAGTATTGCAAGTTGCTAAAAGCACAGCTTCGGCTTAAACCCTTGCCCTTTTCTTCTCCACTGTGTTATTCAATCTCATGTTATATATTCTTCTGTTACAAGGGCTTCCTTTTATATTCCCTGAGGAGAGATAGGAATTGGGAGTCCCATTTGAGTTGCGGGTACCACCTAGATGCAGTTCCTGAAGTACTTGTGTGTTGTTTTGTAGATTTTCTTAGTATAGATAAGAACAAAATTGTTAGAAATGCTGAAATGATGTTCAGTCATCAACCAGGTATCAACCAGTAGGTGTTCTTCACAGGGACAATGTATACCCTTCATTCATTTAACTCAACACATATTGAGCATTTACCTTATGTAAGCTCTGTGCTATAAACTTGGAGAAAGAAGTGCATACACTTTTTGCTGTCAGGGAGCTCATAGTCTCAGAGGTAGAGATGCAGGAATGATCCTTGGTCAAATTCCTCTTTATGGGACAGAAAATGCCTGCCAAAAATGGGCAGACAGAAAATAACTTTGTATCCACCCCACCCAAAAATAAAGATAAAAATTACTATGTGTGATTACTAGTTATTAAGTTAGAAACAGTAATTTCTGTGTGCTCAAACATTTCAAAACAAACTAAGTAAGCAAGTACTGCAAGAAATATAACATGCAATACACCAGTGTTCCCACTAGAACTCCCTTTATCCAAAAACTATTCCTTTGCTATTTTAATGTTGCCACCAAATAATAGCCTTTTATTAGTTAAACCTGCCTCAAAAGAGGTAATGGGATCTTTACCAGATTTTAACACTACTAGTCATTCTGCCCCAGGAAAGGTATTAAGACAGGTGAGAATTTCTCCACCTTCTTTTCAAATACTTACCTGGTCATCCTTCTGTGTCACCCAAACCTTCAAAAAAAAGCAGGGGATGGGGGGGAGGTGTAGAGTCTAAAATTGCTTATATTTAAAAATTCCTTACTGGTAGAGGGCTAAACCTAATGATATGTGACTTAAATAGTTCTTACTATTACTCATAGTATATAATAAATAAATAAACAGTAGAAAAACCCTTTGACAAGTTTCCATCTCTTCGTGATTCAGAATTTCATCTCATTACTCTTTATAAAGAATTGTAGAGGTGGGTTCAAGATGGTGATGTAAGAGGACTCAGAATCACCTCCTCCCACAAATACACTGAATCTACAGCT
Source organism: Neomonachus schauinslandi (assembly GCF_002201575.2). Lineage (NCBI taxonomy): Eukaryota > Metazoa > Chordata > Mammalia > Carnivora > Phocidae > Neomonachus > Neomonachus schauinslandi. Next base: position 97,297,264 of record NC_058409.1, on the reverse strand, counting down.
ACATATGGAACACCTTCCTCTGGAAAAAAATCTAGAAACTGACCAACAAACTCCTATGCATGAGGAAAGTCGAGAGAAGGCCCACATGAAAGCCGGTAGGAAGGACTGGGGGATGCAATCTCACCATAAGCCACACCCCTGGAGGCCACCTGCAGTCAAGAGGGAATTCAAAACCTGGAGCTTCTCTCTGAGAAGCAAAGGGTTTGAACCCCACTTCGGCCACTCCCAACTTTTAAGACCTGAACCTGAGATGAGCCCCAACCAGCAGGGCTTGTCTCTAGGAGATCCACAAGGCTATAGCCTGAAAAAAGAACTCACGCTCAGACTCACCGCCTCTGGGCCCCACTATGGAAGCAGCTGATGGGCGCTCCCAGACTTTGTGGTGAGGAAGCCCATTTGTTTGTCTTGGAGCATCAGGCTCAGGGGCAGTCACCTAATTTGATAGACATTTGAGGCCTGCTGGGGTGCTCTGTAGGGATGGAGACTGGCAGGGGACCTCTTTGTGCTTTCCCTTGGTCTAGCTCCAACTGGAGGGCTCCAAACTATCATTTTTTTTCTTTAAGCCCAAAGTTTTGGGTTTTGTTTTTTTTTTCCTTTCTTCTTCTTCTTCTTCTTCTTCTTCTTCTTCTTCTTCTTCTTCTT